>NW_015150693.1:1003746-1016272 GCF_000732505.1 Cyprinodon variegatus
AAATTCCAGTTTGCGAGCGCAAATTACTGCACGCAAAATTGGATCTTGATAAATCCGGCCCAGAGTGTATACAAAAAGAATTTTGGTTAAGTACAGCTCTCAAGAAATTTAAATTTTTAAGGTGCAGCAGTGGTAAAATGTAAGCAGCAGTGATAAAATCTAACATAAGACTGAGATGTGATTTACACTTCCAACATTCAGGCTTTTTTTTTTAAACCCCATTTTATACAACATTCAGCAGTCTAACAGCAGTGGGGAAGAAGCTTTTCTCGAATTTGCTGGACCTGCATCGGATGCTTCGAAGTCTCTCCCCAGAGGGCAGCAGGGAGAACAGTCCATGGTGGGGGTGTGAGGGGTCCTGTATAATGTTGCGGGCTCTGGACATGCAGTGTTGGGATGAAATGTTTTAAATGGAGGGAAGAGGAGCCAAAATGATCCTCTGTTCAGTTCTCACTACTCTCCTCACCTTCTTCAAGTCTGAGGCGCTGCAGCCTCCACACCACAGCTGATCAAACGCTCTCTATGGTGCTTCTGTAGACGGTGGTGAGGATGGGTGGGGGGAGGTGGACTCTCCTCATCCTCCTCAGGAAGTATAAGCTCCTTTTAAACTGTTTACAGCTTGGATATACAAACAACATTACACAGAGGTTGTTGATGCAGTTTTTATTACAATTTTACAAGAATTTTAAAGATTATTTAGAAATATTACAATCAGTATTTTGGTTCATGACAGCATCCTAGTACTATTTTGTTGATGGCAAGAGGAACATTTTGGGAACCTCTGCACTATATTATAATCATGAATAGTTTTTGATATGCCACTTTTAGAAAATGTCAACCAGATCAAAAATATATTTGTTTCCCAAACAAAAATACAGAATCCATAAACAGGGAATAATCAATCCAAAAATGTAATTTCTTTATACAGTACTTAAATATGAATATTTTTATTGTCACACTCTGGTGCTCTCTGTTTATTGTAACAGTTTCCAAATTACTCTGCTTCTTGGCCAAATAATTCAGTTAATTACTTTATCTGTTCATTCCTGTATTGTTTTAGCCTCTTTTAATCTTTAACAATAGTTTTTCATTTACCAACTAATTTTTTTGTAGGTCCACATGAACCGTTAAGGTGACCAAAGTGCACTAAAAAGTCAATAAAGTATAATATTATGTCTGTATTGTTTTAATATCCTGCACTCCTTTAAAACACTTTTGTTTTTTGTTTTTAAGTCTCAGTTCTTGGCCTGCTGTCGGACCTGGGCGTGGATACTGATCTGCATGCCCTGCTGTTTGGAGAGAGTGTCCTTAATGACGCCGTAGCCATCGTTTTGACACAGTGGGTATCTCATCTTGCTTGTATGTGCCCTCAGAATCAGTAGATTTTCTGGTTTAATTGTGTGGGCGCCAGCAATTCTCCAGCTGGCAGCGTGGAGGAGGATGCGTGGGGGTGGAGGAAGACTGAATGGAAGCTGCCAGCTGTAAAGAAAAGGTGTGATTGGGCAAAGCTGCATGACTGTCATGATGTTATACTGGACTGCATAAGCAAGTAGTCTTGTAGCCGTTCCAGACTCTCATTAAGGAAGTCGACTGCTGGAGTTCCTTTTCCTATGCACCCCCAGGATAACAAACCAGGCTTATAAACTGTATGTGCTGTCAAATTCAGGCAAGAAATCAGTGGAAGCTCAATGGATTAGCCATTATAAACTTGTCTCTTGTCCAAGCTGTACAATCCCTTCATTCTTTCTGTTTGCTGTCCCATCTTTCCCTTGCACTGCTCTCAAATATGCAGTCATATACTTGGCACCGATTGTCTGCTCTATTTAAATAAGGCCAGTCAAGAAGACTAGCAAACAGATGGCGAATTTGAGACAGAGAGTTCATAATTCACACATGGAAAAGTGAAAGCTTAAAGCAATCAATTTAGCCTGATGCATTCATACAGCTTATAAGTTATGCAGTGGTAGTAAAGCAGGGAGCCCGAGCGTTTTACCAGACAAACAGCCACATAGTGCCCTGCTTATTGCTAAAATGGCGTGACAGGCCCTCATGCCGCCGTCCGTCATTTGACTGGTTCACAGAGGCCACCATGCACAAAGCTGGGTCTTATTACGAGGTCGCGTTGATTCCTGGTACTTGAATTCTAACAAACTAATTTTCCCTCTCTCAGGCGTGAAAACCCCCAGACTCATTCTGTCACTCAAACAGGGCTTTAAAATCTAAAAGTTGCATTTAAAAGTGAGCAGCACCAAACTTATTAAGAAACAATTTAGTAAGACACACTGTGGAGATTGACTTGCAGTGAAATTGAGCGTGCTAACAGAATCTGAGTCTTTATTTCCAAAGAGGAGGTAATAGATTTTCTCTTTTCATTTGCCGAGCTCATTAGTAACAGCTTGATTGATTCTTCCCCTCCTTCCATGGAGATATGATCCACCGGTTCATCTCAATATAAAGCCAACATTGCATGGTACATTTTTGATCCTCCAAAAACCAAGCTGCAACATTTGAAGGCCTCTGATGATTTCATATAAGGCAAAAAGCAACAAAAACGTGATTTGTGTTGTTTTGTTTTGATTTTCATCTTTTGATTCAATTTATCTAAAAAAAATTTTGAATTACATTGTGTCTGCACTTATGTAAATGTATATGAGAACAGTGCATCGGTTTTAAGGAAATATTGGGGGGAAATTATTCTGAGTTTTCTTTTAAAAGTAGAACACAACAATGAGTAAGAACAGCTTGGTCATATTTGTAGTTACCTTTAGAGCAAGAACTCATGATCAATCCCAAAGACCTCAGAAGAGGTGATGCTGCTCTATTTTAAACAGTATTTTACACAGAGTAAATAACTCTACCTAAACTGAGTTAATGGGGTACACTCACTTTAAAATAGGATTTTACTTTTAAAACAACTGAGAAATGACAATGGAGTACATAAATATTACTAAAACTATCTTCTCTGTGTGTGTTCTTTGAAAATGTAGGGTCCTACCTCCATTCAAAAAACTCATGTATATCAGGTGATAGAGGTTAAAAGGGTAGCATTGTTCTACTTCTGTATAGTCTAGTTCATCAGCTAAAAGTCTTTGCTCACTCTCGCCTTCTTGTAACCTTAGTGACGGAAATATCACGACACAACATAATAAACACCCTGACTTAGTTTCATACATCTTATCAATAGTAAAATGTAGGTAACACAGAATACATGTCAGATTACATAATACTACTTATACTTCAGCGATAGTATCTAGGCGTTACTTTATTGTATGTCTCATACCATGTCCGTTGGTTGTGCTGTTCTTTTTACATGTCTTTGCAGGTGATGAAGCAGACTGAAAATGTTTTATCATTATCTCCCTTTTATCTCCTCTTCTTTAATCTTTTCTCTTTTTTTCTGTTTTTCCTTTCCTGTTCTACCTACATTGCAGTGTCCATATAATCTGTAAAACTCCCTGCATAATTATAATAAAGCAATTTATATGCATTTAACAAGCGGAACCATAGCGATAGCCCTACTGCTCCACTTGTGAAAGTAAAATCTGTTGGGCTCTTTTTGGCATCAAGACAATTATTCTTATCGCCACATCGCCAGACAGGACATTGTTAAAAAAAAAAAATCAAAAGTAAAATGTTTAGAAGTGGGTTTCTTTCACAAAACAAGGCCGTTGGCAGTGAGACTTGAAGAGAAATATATGATGAAATCACTGGCTTATAGAGAGAAATTTAAATTCGGTTACATTCAACTGCAACTCAAGACTTAAGGCTTGACTTGAGACCGGTGTCCTATTGACTGGTCTTGGACTCCCGGTCTAAAACTCAGGTAGTAGCAGTTTCTACTTAAAAAAAAAAAAAAAAACAACAACTCATGAGCTTCAGACTGCAACTGCTGTTGATGGATTATAGACTTTCACTGGCTGATAACCATCGCTGAATATTAGATGTAGCTTCACATTAAGGAGCACATCTCTCCATCTGAATGCTCTGTTAGATGACTGAATAATTGATGATTAAATTAAATGTAACTTTCCTCAAATATTCCCTTACTGTTAAGCCAGCTGTGTCAATGCAAAACCAAACTACCTCCAATGTTCAACAATCCTTTTATCACTATGTTTTGCCTCATTCTTTACATTGTCATTTTTATTCTTCTTTTCAAATTTTTTTACTACTTAGAATACTTTGTCTTGATTTGATGGGGAAATATTTGTTTCACATTTGGACTTGGCTTTCAGTGGCTTAGAATGTCATTTGGAAAATATGCTTGTAAACTTTTCTCTCTATAAATTACTGTAGATCTCTTAAATAATTTGGAAGCTGTTTATGAAAAAACCAGGGTAGATGTTGAATGTGCAGATTTATTCCATTTCATCTTTCCTTTTGGTATCTTTTCCCATTTTGTATCAGATTATTCAAATATAATCTGGGCATTGGAAGCATTTTATGGTCTCAATTTAGTTTTTTACTGCAGAAAAGCAGTACACCCATAACCTCTGCTGAAAATGAAATATATTGCCATTTTTTATTAGTACCTTCTTTTCTCACGCATAAAAATCCATCCATCCATTCATTTTCTGTCACGCTTATCCCAAGCGGGGTCGCGAGGGGAGCTGGTGCCTATCTCCAGCTGTCTACAGGCAAGAGGCGGGGTACACCGGTCGCCAGTCCATCACATGCATAAACAGTCAATCAGAAAATTTCTGTTTTCTTCATCCTCCTAATAAGGGGTTATTTTACTCTGAGTACGTGGCAGGTCGAAGTCCCTCTTCCCCACCACAGAGCAAACATGATAGCAGCTCACATAACATTATGCTGTTGTTTTTATGAACAGCACTTGTGTCTCCCTCCTTTTTCTCTGGTCTGCTCGGAAATGTTTGTGAGGCAAATATTTTGGAATGCATTATATTTCTGGAGCAGTTTATACTTTCTTGGAAAGCCCATGTGTTCTCAGGATTGACTCCAGGAAATTAGAATTAGCTCAGCATATTTACACTGGGAATGTATGCTCTCTGCTGCAGAGTGCTTTGTACCAATAAACTATTGGTCAGTTTTCCAAGAAAATAAATACATGAACACAGTTTTTAAACACTTGCACATTATTTTCTCTGGTCTATATTCTTCTTCTCTAAGGTGCAATGGTGAGCTATTGAAAATATCTGGAATGAACTAGATGGCTTCTCTGTGAGGGTGGTCGGTGCGCTGCCTTAGGGATAAAGGGGGAAATCTTTGGGGATCCACAGTGTTCGGATATGCTTTCAGTGTGCAATTTACTGTAATTCTTTAGGCTTCATCTGGGTATTCACAGGTGGTCTTTCCACGGCCATTGTTATTCTCCTTTAGCTCTATTTGCATCATGCTCATATTTTTAGGAAGACTTTCGAATGTGGACTTAGTTTGCAATTGCTTGGCAATGCAGAAATGCCGTTTTATTTCTTTTCAAATATGGGAGCTTGTGTACTCCAGTCTTAAGCTGCAAGAATCTGTTGTCTTGCATCAGGAACTGTATAGTGTGTGCACAGTGAACATGACGGAATGCAACACACACCCATTAGAAATCTCACATCTTTCCATGCAATCCCATTTATCGTCCATCATTTGCCAAACCAACGTCTTCCATAATCAATGAATGAATTAATAAATACATCTATTTTAGACAAACCAGTAAAATTACAAATGTAACTCATGTGAACATGTATGATTAATGGTACATGTATTATTACATTATATGTATGATTTTGTGTTAATGTATAAATAGGGGTATGAAAAAGGGAAACTTATTTAATTATGCTCCCTTTCCTTCCGATAGTCATTAAGACCAATAATCTTATCCTTTTTTTGCTTATCAGTCCGTTCTACTCCAAAAGTCCATTAAGTAAGCAAATAAATTATGCATATAATAACATGCATATGCACATTTATACGTTGGTACACACATCTTCATTTATACAAGTTTTACCAATAGCCCGCATGCCCACAACCTTTGCAAAATTATCTTGCTCAGGGAGCCAGAGTGACAGTCTGTGGGAGTTGGGGATCAAACTCACAACCTCAGGATTCATAGCCCTATGCCCTAAACACTAGACCGCCACTCCTATTTCTCCTAAAAAGAGAACCTTTCCAACAAATGTAGTTGGAGAAAGGGGCTACATCTAGATGGACTTGATTTACTGATTAGCAGTGGCGGCTGGTGAATTTTTCTCCAGGGGGGACTCTATATTCAAAATAGACGTAAACCAAAAACCAATCAAACATATTCTAAGTTATCACACCAGTGTAGTTATATGAATGCCAACAACAAAATACATAAAAACACTTTATAAAAAAAAAATAAAAAAAACATGATATTAAATGCATGCTCCAATATTGTGTCATAAAGCAAAAAAATAATGCACCAGGGTTAATAATTGAGAAGCTATTAGTCAGCTTTATATTTTATTGATATATAAAAATAATTTCTTTTCGGAGAATGTGTTTATTTAAGAGCAACTAAGCAAATTAACAAACACCTATAAAAAGTAAAAAATATTATAATCCCAGATTGTTCATTCTTCTTTGCCTTTTCTAAAAAGTGTTTTAAATCAGTCCTATCTGTCTTTATCCATGCTGGGTCAGAGCATGACATTTGAAAAAGGATGCAGGCAGTCAAGGCAGAATAAAGCATTAGCCTCGCTGCATGCACTTAGCCTAGCCTTGTAGCTAAACCAGGTCCATGAAAAAGACAGAGTGTACAGTCTCCATCTGTCTTTGGACCGTTGATTCATTTTAATGTCTGGCTTATCAGGTTCAAACGATTTCACCTACAGCTTTTCTTTGTAATTTTGCTTCCTTTCTGCACTACAACTGTGACGACAGTTCCTGTCACTGTCCTATACATCTTTATTGCAGAGGCGCTACTGCTTATGAGGCGCTACTGCTTATGTACAACTTTTAAGTCAATATGCAAATATTTTTGTGTGCTAGTGCGGAATTACGTTACTAAGGCAACAAAAACAAAACAGCTGTACTCTTCATGAAAGATAAAACATTCATCTTGCACATCTAAAAAATATATATCAATATATTTTCCAATATTTAAATTTTATAATTTAATTTTAATTTGTTTTTTTTATGTCTTCATCAAGGTCATGGGTGTGTGGGGTGGTGGCCTAGCGCCCTCTACTTGCCTGCCGTCACTGCTTAGTGACTTCGCAAGGCAGGTTGTAGGACTCTATTTAGGGATATCACGGTTAAGAGGGTGAATATGAATTCACTGCATATTTTTAAAGAGTTTCACTGGTAGAAATCTTTTAGCATTTGCCTTTTATTTAACAAGTATGTATCAATTTGTCTTGTCCTAACATATCAAATCCCAGTACAATGCACTGAAGTTTGAGGTTTATTTCACTTTATTTGTCATATAGTATTTCTTCCTGCTTATTTTCGATCC
The DNA here is from genome assembly GCF_000732505.1 of Cyprinodon variegatus. Lineage (NCBI taxonomy): Eukaryota > Metazoa > Chordata > Actinopteri > Cyprinodontiformes > Cyprinodontidae > Cyprinodon > Cyprinodon variegatus. Next base: position 1,011,173 of record NW_015150693.1, read on the forward strand.
TTAATAGCTTTCTTGTGTCTCTCTCTTGTAGCGCTATCTCCTCCTATGACCAGCTGGGAAGAGGAAACATCTTTGACCCACCTGCTTTCCTTCGCTCTGTGGGTTTTTTCCTTGGAGTGCTCATTGGCTCCTTCCTCCTTGGATTCATATTCACAGTAATAACAGCCCTCATATCCTTTTCATCCCCTTCTCATCCCTCCACCCCGGTCTCAATTATCACCTCAGCATCCGCTGCAGTAAATCTACTTCCTTATGTTCTGTAACTGCCCCCCCCCCAACAAACCCATGCTGCACCCCTTCATCACAAGCAGAGGGATGGGGTCTAAAGTGCTGCAGCAGGTTTGATGTTGTCAATCACATCAGATGCCTGTGTGGGCATTTCGCCTGGTGCAATTGTGCTCAGCTTGTCTTTCTCTGATCTTTAGCTAATTAGACTTTAAAGTGAAAACTGGGGAGGTGTGGAGCGGGGTGTTCAGCTCTTATGCACAGGGACAGATCTTTGTGAAAAGGCAATCCACAAATTGAGCTTTTTATTGAAATTTCCCTGACATCCACAGCAGCACACTGTTATCTTTGTGCTCTCTGTTCAAAGAGAGAGTCCTTAAAGACTGCTTATGGCAAACATCAAGTCATTAACATGCCCATGTTTTGTTTTTATTGCTAGGATGCATCATGAGGGAAATAAGTGGTCAGCATCTTAGTGTATACAGCCTTAATAACAGAGATCTAAACAGCCTGGGTTCCATTTAAAAAAACAAACATAAGATTATCTTTGCAAGATTGGATTACATTTTTATAGCAATCCTTTTTTTCTCATTAGCGTATTAATTGCTGCACATACACTCAAAGACCTCATTATTTTTAGCTCACTACCTTCTCTATGGCTGTTCTTAGAAAGCACCGATCTTTCTCTGCTTTGGACTTAGAATGCTGTTTTATTTCTTATATTACATTTAAATCTGATATTGAAAAAGGATTTAGAAAGAGGAGGAGCTGGAGGATGGAAAGGCACAACTCATTAGGAAGGATTAATAATGTTTATAGTAACAAGACAATATAAATACTTTTCTAGGCAGTTGAAATCACGATTTAGTGTTTTTTGGCTTTGGTGGACAGATTGACGTTCTGTAAATGAGGAGATGGGGGATTTGTTTGCAGGGAAAATTCTGAATTTCATTATTTTGTAAGAGGGAGATGGTATATCAAATAATAGGTGCGTCCATGCAATGCATAGGGCATAGAATGCCATTATATGCTTCTTGCATTGCTATGGCAGGCACCAATTAATCTTACCTCATCGAACCAAATTTTTCTTTTTTTAAGTATTAAAAGTGATCTGATATCAGCATCCAAAGCGCTCCATTATGTTGCATTTAAGGCTATAGATGCTTAAAAAGCGTTTTACTCTACTTTACACAAAAACATATCTTGTAATTAGTTTAAGATAATGAAAAAACACAAGCCACTTATTGGCTAAAAAGACTGTGCTAGCTATCAGCAAGTATTTTTTGTCTTTTTCAGGCTGCTTTATAAAGAGTCAGTCTGGATTTTGTTATGCCCCTCACTGCACAAACATAAATAGAGAACTATGTAAGACCCAAACTTACTTATCTTTTCCCTTTTTTGTAAAAAACAGCAACAAACAAGTAGAGTAATCCAGGAAGCTTAGCTGGAGGATATGTGGGAAAATGATGTAGAGAGGTAAAAACAGAACTAACACTCAGGCACAGTGGTTATTGTATATGGCAGGTTTCCAGAATTACTGAGCACCTACTGCATCGGCTTGTTATTTGTAGGTACAGCACTGCAGTGTTTCTCAGCCTCCAGTCTGCTGCACTGGAATCAAATATGTATTTTTTTTTTTTTTACAACAAATTCACCACCAACCTTAGCTTATTGGAAAAGGTGTAAAATAAAAAAGTAAGTTTATCTTATTGTAAATCTTTAACTCTCTGTCCACCTCACCAAATTCACACGACTGCATGAAAATCCTCTGCTGGAAACATCAGTCTTGTTCCTGCTGTCCTGGAGCAGTTTCCTCTCTGCAGAAGCCTGCGGACTTTCAGGTGAACACATCGAACACTTCTTTAAATTGTGTGTCTGTGTATTAATATCAGAACTGTGTGACTGCTGGACCTGAATATGATTGCTCTTGGTGAGTATTTGTCTTCACCCCCCTAACTCAGCTCCCTACTGGCATCACTTCTAAGCTGCACACAGTGACTTGCATACCACCCCTCTGTATCAGCCACACAGGCAGCTGTTTGGTTGGCATGTTCTGCTGCTGCATCAGGGGAAATCTGACAGCTGATACTAGACCAAGATTTAGACATTGCAAACAGATTCAGTCCTCCTTTTAAATACAATGGCCAGAAGAAAAGTGTTTGAACCCATTAAAAAATTACCCATTTTTTTCAAATACTTAGCTTTCTGCTAAGCATCCAGGCTTTCTAAGTTGAAGCTCAGCAGAGCCCGGTCATTCTATAGCTGCAGCTTCATGTCTTCTGGGGGTGTGTCTCTACCAGTTTTGCATATCGATAAAACCTGAATTTATGTCCAGTTTTCATTATTTGAGACTACATCATCTGTAATTAGTAAATTCAAATGTCATCATATGTGTGATTTTCGGTTAAGTTTCTGGATCAATCTAAGTTATAGAGATGTGTTGATCCAAACATTGATGCTCTGGTTGTATGATCAGGACTGTTGCCTGGCTGGAAGGTATCTCTCCACCAGATTTATAATGATAATAGAGCCTCCAACAGATTTTCTCATCAGATTTAGCTGAATTCAGCTTGTTTTTTTTTATTGTTTTTTTTTTGTTTTTTGTTTTTTATGAAAACATGCCTCCAACACAATGCTACCACCATATGTAAAATGCTGTGTGCAGGAAGTTTTTTTTTGTTCCTCATACAGCATTTTACATGCTGTTTAATTTGGGTTTATTGTGTCCAGAGCATCTTCTGCTGAATGGTTGCTTATGTCTTTCTTTCGCCAAAGTTTTTTTTTTTTTATCTTACCACACTCATAGGGTTATGCTGAATGAATCCCTAATACTTACATAAAACAGATTTTCGTTGGTTTGATGCATATCTTGGATGTCCCATACGATTTATGTTTTAAAATAGTTGACTGAACATTACTCTGTGCACTGTTTAAACCTAATGTGTTGCTTTATAACCTCATCCATCATTTAACCTTTTCTCCCGAGCAGTCGACTGTTTTCTGTGTTCCTCAGGACACTGATTGTTCACTAGTGCACTCCTAAAAAAAAACAAGAGATTATATTACTTAAACAAAAAATGTTATTATCAGATTAATCTTTCAATAACTTTTAATTTACCAAAAACCAAAGAAATGTGCTTTATAGAGGATATTTTTACAGAATTTGAACCAGATGAACTTAAAATGTAATTTTAAGAATTTTGAATAGAGCATATTTGCTAACAAAATAGGTGTAAAATGTATCATATTCTTCTTTTAAGGTACCGTGTTTAAACAATCATTAACTCTTTCATTTGAAATGGTGCTTTGAAATATTTTGTAGGTTGAATGTGGAAGAATAGGTCTCACCCTTGCTCCTTGATGTCATCTTCCTCTGCGCTGCTCACTGTGATCCCTGTTCACGCTCAGCTGTGGTGTTGTTGTTCCTCCTGCTTTGGCTTTATAACAGGAATTCCACTCAATCACCTGACAAGCTCACTCTTGCTTGGCATTAGTCCCTGTGGTCTGTAGAGGGAGAGAATATGTTTTTTTAATGAATAAGCTTGACCTTTATCTACTTGGTCTTGTTTAAAAAAAAATGGACCATCCTTCATGCTGCTCACTGTGTTTACACTCACCACAGGAACATGAAGGCCAAGCCCGTGGCTCTCATAATGATTTTATGTTTTATATTTAGAATAAAACTGAGCATTGAAAAAAAACTGATATTACATACTGTATGGTTAATAATACTCTATTAACCATTCAGTACAGAGTAAGTACTGTAAATTAACCATGCCACGCTGATTAAGTAAAGAATTCAGAGTTCAAAACATAAAAAAGCTCTGAAAATACTCCAGATACTATTTCACTTTATACCATATCTTACCTGGGACTTAATTTTATAATTTACACCCATTTGTAGATACTACTTTAGCTAGGCAATGATTAGTTAAGGATGTCTGCATCCTGAATAGCTTGAATGACTACTCGCTCAAAAAATTTGTATGTCACTCTAGGTCACCAAGCAAGACCCTAAACCACGTAATGGTCACAATGAGGCAGCCCACTGCTCCTTAAGGGAAGGGTTAAATGCAAAGGAAAGTATTCCCCACTGTGGGAATGGAAAGAGATATTTTACTTTTCAAACCCAACTTGTAGAAAGAAGGAAGGACCTAAATAGAACCTGTTTAACACCTTAAAGTAGGCTGAAAGATGTCAAAAACTCCACTTCGGCTGAGATTTAAAGAGATAAAAGACCAGAGGAGAAAGACTATTAACATTGGTCTGCACAAATGAACTCCAGATTTCACTCTGATTGTACTGATTTAAAAATTAATAGTATTCAGCACAGACACACGACAATGGTTAATTAGGTGATATTAGATTATTTCCCACGGCACATCTGACAATCTCTTACGGCACACTGGTTGAAAATTACTGTATTAGGAGCAACTTTTCCAGGCCATTGAGCTGAGTAAGTCCCAGATGGAGGAAAGGTTTCACCTGATTTTGTTACAGTTCAGACCTGTCCTGTTCTTTCAAACCAAGTTTATGTAAGGAGATCATCAAAGAGTAACACAGAGAGCAATGTTCAGTCCATTTTTTTAAGTTGAGAGACTATGATAGAACTGCAAACTTTCCAAAAAGCTACCTTATAAATAAATTGACATTTCGGGAGTGTTTTAGTTAGAGAACAATTAAATAGCCTTATATGAACCAGGGAGGAACTTGAACAGTCTACTGCCCACCTGACAAACCAACTTTTTTTTTTTTTTTTACAAAATGTATGACTCCATAACACCAAAGATCCCTACAGTAAAAAAAAATGTGGCTGATAGCATTATGCTGGGGGAATGAATGCTCTTCAGCAGAGACAGGAGGATTTTAAAAGTT
>NW_015150693.1:1017122-1060671 GCF_000732505.1 Cyprinodon variegatus
ATATATATATATATATATATATATATATATATGTCAGTGAGACTTTTAGGTGAAGTTAGGACTCTCATCTAATCTTTAGTACATTAATACAGCATGACATTAATAGAAGTCTCCGTGTTTTTACAACCTGACATCTTGTGAGGATATTAATCATGTCTGTCTTTTGTCTTTTATTTGTCATGCAGCCTTCTGCTCAATTCTTTTGTGCCGATAAGACATGCCAGAGCTGTAACTGGCTATATTTAATGGCTTAAAATGAAAACTTTTCCTATTCTATAAATTTAGCAAGAAAACCATCTGATTCTTATTGCAACTTTTGTCAAACCACAGAATGCTGTGCAAATGTGTAACCTAGTGCAAAATAAAACACAAAATAAACTGTCTTGAGGCTCTCTGGCACCTGTTTTCTCAAAAAATCTCAGGAGTTCGATTCAGCTTTCAAACTTAATGTGTACCATTTTCTTTTTTTGTGTTTTTCAGGCATTGTTGCAGTTTTATTTTGTGGCCTGAGTCAAGCAAAGTACACAACTCTAAATTTGTCACACGAGGGAAGGACGAGAACTAAACAGGTAGATTTGGATTTGATAACTCCAGCTAATCTTACTTATAGTTTTAAGCAACATTTTTTTTTTTTTAGTTCCTTATTCAGGTGCCCTTTTATGTCCTCTCTTTATTCTCTATGGACATTAAACCATTTATCTGTTGCCATTAGTGTTCTGGTCAACCCGTGGATGTCTGTGTGGGAGACAACCCCTCCACCTTATCTGCTCAAAAAGCTCAGCACAGACGGAGGGCCTGTGCTCCTGATATACTTAGCTGCACAGTGGAACAAATAAATCAAAAGTGTACTCCTTGTCTCATCCATGCATTTATTATACATTATCAGCGCCAAGGTCGGACTGTTTGTTATATAAGAGCTTTCTAAAAGGTAACACAATTGAAGACCTCACTACATAGTAGATTGGCTACGCATTTGTACAGAACAGTGTGTTTACTTGGCAGAATGCCAGTATCTGTTATTTCATGTTTTACATATGCAGCTCCAGCTGAAACAAAATAGTACAAAGAGACTATTTGAAAAGCTAGTCAGACATATCTTTTCCCTGCAGCATATAATGTAGATTTAGATGGAAAGATATTTCTGAAAGATTTAAACTAAAACTGGCTTTATTTAAAAAGAAAAAAAAAGGTTTTCTTAGGTAAGAAACTCCAGATATCAGCTCTAATGTAACACATAGTTTCATAAGGGAAAGTTTCAAAATTGGATTTGCTTTTAACAGAAATAAATGAAAGACAAGATGAAGTGTAGAAGCACACAGAAATGTGTCTTGTTTTTTTTTTTTTGGTCTAATCTGCTCCATTTTTTATTTTATTTTTTGCTTCTTCGGATGACCCACATATTACAAGTCAAACTGTGTGGGTATTGACCAAGAACAAAGAAAGACTAAACAACTCAGCTGTAAAATGCAAAAAGCATTGTGCCCTCAGGCAGCAGATTTCTGCAGCTGCTTCCTCAAAGGGAATAACGTCAAATGTGGATTTGTGCTGTTTGTTCAAATTTAAACTAATTCTGTAAGGAGTCCTTCACTCCTTTTCACAACCGTTTGCCCGAATACTGCATGATGCACACTGACTTGCATACTGTGGAGGAAAGCTGCAACTTGAAAACCACTGACACCAAAATTCTGACTAAAATCTTTTGGTGTCTGAATATTTGATCTTAATGAACACTGAAGCAAAGACTGTTCAAAGAAACTACTTTAGGAGGGCTTTATACAGCAACTTTGTTTGATACAAGGATGTTGGCTGACTTTGATACATTTACAGTAGCTGCAGAAGACCGCTGAATGATGCACTGTGCATTATAGCGACAATAAACTCTGCATCCAGGAAATTTTAAAACAACAATATATTTATATATATATATATATATTATTTTCCAGCAAACAGCGACACTCACTGTCAGAATTATGCCCTCTCCTCTTTTCTGACCCTCTCTCTAAAGATTCTTTTAATCCTTTTTTATAATTTGCAGCTCTTTGAAGTCCTCAACTTCCTTGGGGAGATTTTCATCTTCGGCTACATGGGATATATATGGTTTACATTTCGTCACCATGCCTTCAGAGCTCTCTTCATCTCTGGGGCATTTGTATCCTTTTCTGCTATGCCATGAAATTTCTTCACCTCCTGCTGTGCAGCCTCTGGATTTCAGTCAGAACTCGCTCTGTTTGATCTCACTCCGTCTGCTATACTTAAAGTCCGATCCCTTTTTGTACACAGTGGCTGCGTCATCTTTCTTGTTTTCAGTTTGACATCCTCAGCATCCTAACAGCCCATAAAAAACATAATCTCGAATTGCAAGGCACTGAATTGGTTAATAGCACAGATGGCATTCAGCTGTTGGTGTGCACTAAATTCTGCAAATGTATTCCCTGCATTACATCTTAACTAGAAAGCACAGATAACTACGCATGGTTAATTATTTCTGCTAGTTTTCCTTTGATAGCTCAGTGAATTAAAAATTTTCTTTGAAATTAATTTGTTATGAAAAAAGTCCATAATTCTAATATTCTTTGAAGTAATACGTCTTATTAGAGAAAAGAGATGCTTTTGGCAAGACGGGAAGAGACATTTATAAAGCACATTTCAGTAGCAAGAAGTCCTGTACATGAAAAACGAAACAATAGAGAAAATATTACAGTGGCATTAAGGGGATGAAATAATTAATAGATACAAATAAGTGATAAAATGATTATAAAAATTAATAATAAAATGACATGAAAAAAATGAAAACTTATAATGTTTAGATAACACCATCAAAACTCTCTAAACAGAAAAGCTTTTAAATCTTGATTTAAAGCAGTTTAGGATATAAGCACTTTTACAGTTTTCTGGGATTTTATTCCAAATTAGTGGAGCATAGTTAGCAACTAAATGTTGCTTCTCCATGTTTGGTTGTGGGTATGCAGGGTTGATTTGAGGCAGAAGAACCAAGAGGTCTGGATTGTTGTCTATAATGTATTTTGGTGCTAAATCATTCAGCAATTTATAGACTAACAGAAGTATTTATTCTGTTACCGGTAGTCTATTCTTGAACATATGTGGAAGAACTCGGGTGATGTGCTCCACTTTCGGGTGATGTGCTCCACTTTCGGGTGATGTGCTCCACTTTCTTAGTTTTAGTGAGAACACGGTCAGCAGCGTTCTGGATCAGCTGCGGTGGTATCATCGATTTTTCTAGGCAGACCTGTGAAGGCAGTTGCTGCGTTTCCATTTACCATCAAACTGCAGAAATTATAATTGTGAAAATAAATCCTCTAAATGGAAACACTCCAATTGAAAAAGAAAATCTACCGCCTCGTCGAAAAAAGATGTCAAAGAAGAAGATCATAAGCAGCTGAAGTATACTCTAGAGCTGTGGCTAAAATATGGATATATCGCATGTGTTTACATTCGTCACTGCCATTTGCTTTCAGAGATATTGTGTGAACCAAAATATTGAAGTGCAATTTTAATTGCTTTTCTTATTTAATGGAAAAACCGAAATTGCATAACTGTGCGTTATTGAAATTTGCAGATTTCAATAATGCACATTTGTAATGGAAACTCTTCTTCTATATTTAGCCTCTTCATTACCTGAGTATATTTCCCATTGTGTATTGGAAAGACATGTCTCACACATACAAGCATTCTGTTTATAAGCCCCTCGTCTTACAGCTCATTAAACCATGTTAGTGGAAGGGCTTAACCTGGTGAGTTATAGGAAGAGTTGATCTGTTTGCGTAGAGGTCTTGAAAACAGGTCTACAATAATAGGTCTAGATCAGGGGTGCCCAACTTTTTAAACCAAGATCTACTTTTGAAGTTGATGGCATGCCGAGATCTACCAAGCCAAAGACAAGGGATGGGCAGTATTTGTTTTTTTTATTTGCACAGGTGGAGAATAAACAGTAGGTCCAACAAACAAGGAAATTATCAACTGTGTCAAAAAATAGGTTGCAAAAACAGAACTTAACAATCTCATAAGAACTTCACACCATATCTCTCTCTCACTCTCACTCACTCATCAGACACACCAAAACTACAGAAAAGAGCAGTCAAGATATCCAGACAAAGGCTGTGCAGTCAAAAAATCTAAATAAACCAATTGATACACACACAGTTCAGTAGAGATGGAAAAAGAAAAAAACGTTACAACTGTAAATTTATGTTTATGTTCATATGTTTATATCACTGTTTATATATATATATATATATATAATTTTTTTTACTACTTTTCAAGGCTGCACTTGAAAAAAAGATGAAATTGTTCAGTGAGCTGTTCCAAAATAAATGTCTTTTTATTTTACACTTGTGTAAACAAAATACCAAATAAACCAAATAAAATCTGTCTAAGACTAAGATCACTTCAAAGCAGGAAGAAGGAGAAGGGAAGTCCACTATTTCAGAATGATAAACTTCTCGGGGCATTGGCAGAGAAACTGGCCGATGGAAAACAGATAAAAATAGGAAAATACTATGTACAAACTATGTGGATGTGAAGATGCAACATACAGCAGAATGGGTTGTTGACTGTTTCAGAAACTCTTCAATTTCGTGCAAAAGTTCCAACAATCTTTTCAGGAATCTACCACGACTCAGCCACCTGACGTCGGTGTGCAGCAGCAGATCAGTGTGATCTGCACCTGCCTTCTCGAGCTGGGCACAGAATAAACGCCTCTGAAAACTCCTGGCCCGAACAGAGCAAGCGATCTTCATCGCAACCTACATGACATGCTTCATATTCAAAATATTGCCGCACAGCTGTTGTTAATGAATGATGCAGCGGTAGCTCCAAAAATCCGGGAAAGTTTCAGACAGCTTGAACAGAGCAACGAATCCAGCAGTGCGCCCAACCATAGATGGAGCCCCATCAGTTGTGATAGATGTCATTATCTCATTATCTCTTCAGATTCCTCTTCGCACTTTAGAGTCCCTGGTAACAACCTAGCAACTGTGGCAAACCATGCCCAGTAATCAGCATGCATAAAAAAGGTTCCCTGCATACTTTTTATTTTTCATTTTATTATTATGAAAATACACATTGGCCTCTCGTGATCAATGATTTGATTAGTGTTTTTTAAAGCTTTTTTTTGTCATCGCCATAAATAGGTCTACATTATAAAACTTTTCGCGATCGCCTGAAACTCCGCCCACGATCGACTGGTAGACCGCGATCGACTGGTTGGGCACCCCTGGTCTAGATGATATAGCTACAATAAGTTTGAAATAAGTGCCTTGCATTTGGGATGCTGGGAAACACTGGATGACTGGGAACCCTGGGAGGCTGTTTGCTTACCCAGTTAACTATTTTATTTGGTCAACTGCTAAAGTGTTTAGACCTGTTTAAAAACCTAATGTTTACAGTGAAAAAAGCCAGTTTGGCAAATTTTAAATATCATAAAATAAGTTTCATACTTCACACTGCTGTTGTAGTTTGTCAGGTTTTTTTGCTGAATGGCTGTCCATTGCAAAGCCATCCTTTCTTTGGAGCTGACATTAAAGTAGTTTATGCCAGAAAACAGGCTTACTGTAAGTGGCTGCTCTCCAAGGAGTTGTTCTTTCACAGTCCACTGCTCAGACTGTCAGTAATTATTGTTATAGTTCATCGTCCAGGTCAGGGTCAAAGGGGCCACAGAAACATGGACTGAGCAGATTCCTTTCTCAGTGCACTGTTTTTTTTCCTCAGCAGCTTGTGGGGAGGAAAACGTGCAAAATGAGTTTAACCGTCCAGCATATTAACATCCACACAAGATCTCCCAATCCGCTTCCCCCGCAAAACTGGCCCAGTTGTACAAACAGAAAGAAATGGAAGTCAGAGTCATCTTGAAGGGCCGTAAACGTATCTATAAAATCGAAATAACCAGAGTCATTCACCCCATGTTAATCGCTCTTTGGCTATTCAGTAGATTTTAATCGCTGCAGCTTCCAGCCTTAGCCGGTGAGAATGGAGATTGACTTTATTGGAAATGGAGCTGAGAAGAGTGCTTAATTACCTCCATTCAAATAGCTCAAAGGCCTTTGAAGAAAAGAGATGGCTGCTTTTGGGAGCAGGATATTGCTTTTTAAATTCCATAGGGTTCATAAGATTTAATATTGACTGCAGGATGCGAGGGAACTCTGTTTTAGTAATAGCTCTGTCATATTAGCCTTCCCTGCTGTAGATATTGGTGCTGTTTTTATTTCTTGTATCACATTTGACTTTCCCTTGAGAAAGATTAAATTCTATTCCCCCTGAATCTAAAACAAGGTTACCTGTCTGCATAAATGGTGCTCATACATCAAAGATTAAACTGTTTGAAAACACATTTAGCTGTGTCCTCTTAATGGCAAAACTGCAGATGTGATGGTATAAACCAGAATTTCAATCACTGTCAGGAGATGGCAATTGCAGTTTTTACCAAAAATGTGATAGAACACATTATATGTGTCAAAAAATGGCAGCTGTAGCACTAATAAATGCCCACCTATCATTTTCCGTATTACTACTCTGGACACTTAGCATTCTCTCCCATCCTGTGTGCAACATCAAAGTGGATGTCTAGAGCAGGGACAGCTGGCAGCACCTGATTGGTTTCATGATTCAGTAAGAGGCCACACTGTGTTGTTTATATTATAAACACACAATGTTTAGATATTGTATTATTATATGATATTAATATTGTATAGTGTTTTCATACGTTGTGTAAAAAGTGTCTCTCATTAAATCAGACTAGACCTTTGAAATGATTTTAAATTATTTGTTTTGCGTTGAAACATGTATTCTTTTTTTCTTTCTTTTTTTTTTTATGCATACCAACACAACATGATGTTGCCACTACTATATGTTTCAGTTGGGATGGTGCTCTCAAAATTTTTACCTCCCACCTTTTTTGCCTTGGACATTTTTGCCAAGTATTTTTTTCTCTTTATAGACCAGCCTTTCCGCCCTTATTAGACTCATATCCATGTGTAATATGACGCTGTCTTTCCACTGTCAGCCAAAAATTTCCCATGGTCTTTTGATTCAGACTGGCCTGAAATCCCTAAAATTTGTAATTTTATACATATTAAATGAACAGATAATATTAGCTGCCCAAAAGGCTATTATTACTGTTCTTGATAGGGTAAAAAAAAAAGGATATTTTTTTTAGAATAAATTGTAAAAATTTACTTAAATTGCTTTAAATGTACCTATTATTGGGAAGACAGTGGCGTCGGATGTACAATTTTGCCCTGAAATTGATAGGTTGACGGTTGAAGATCCAGCTCCGGCTTTTAGTGTCGTTGTGTCCTTGGGCAAGACACTTTACCTGCATTGTCTACTGATGGTGGTCAGAGGGCCTGGTGGCGCCAGTGTAGAGCAGCCCTGCTTCTGTCAGTGAGCCCCATGGCAGCTGTGGCTACGATGTAGCTTGCCACCATCAGTGTGTGAGTGTGTATGAATGGGTGAATGACTGAATGTAGTGTAAAGCGCTTTTTTCAAGTGTCCCGACTTGAAAAAAGCGCTATATAATTATAGGCCATTTACCATTAGAAGAATAGAAAGCCTTTGGTTTAATAAGAAGATAAATAAAAAGGATTCATAGAGCGACCTTACTTATTATGCTAGCTTTTCGTCTTACATTTGTGAAAATCAGATTTCAACATTAATTGGTGGTCAAGATCAAGTACAGCATGTCAAAAACAATAAATAAATTCTGGGGAAAAAAATCTGACAATGAACAGTAAGATTATATTGATGTTTACAGAAAATTGTTCTTCAAAAGGTTGAATTTTTTTACATTTTAAAAGCTATTTAAGTTGAGCTATGTTTAATAGTTATGAACCAAAATGACCAGTTTCACACAAAATACACAACATTGTGAAACTTGTACTTATATCGGTACGTTTTGACAATATTTACAGAATACATGTTTAATGTAGAGGTATTCTGAATGTTTTTTTTTATTTTTTATTTTTTTTACCACTAAGTGCTAACTCACTATAAAGCCTTGCAAATTTGTGAAGCATTAAACCATGTAGTAACTCATTTGTTCTTTTTTTCACAGGTGAATTTTGTTACATTTTCCTTAACCATATTCAATTCCTACAGCTATCTATCTTTATTTCAAGAGCCTGCAACATCTATCCTTTGTCTTTCCTTATAAACTTGGGGCGTAGGAACAAGATATCTCGCAACATCCAACACTTCATGGTATTTGCAGGTACTGTTTTCTCCGACTTCTAACTGGTTTTTGGCATCTAGCATAGCTACAAGTGGGAGTGCTGGAGGCATAAAGGTTGGATTTGTGATCTTATTTCTGCACAACGTTTGAAAAAAAGGAAACTTCCTCTCTGATTTATCCCATCGTTCAGGGCCTGCAGCTAACAGTCTAAGCAATGAGGATGAGGGAAGATGTCCCATGTGGAATAAGTGTAAAACAATGTCTTTATAGTTAGTTTGACAGGCACAAACGCCAGCACCTACTTTAAGCTTTTAATATTTTATTACCGTTGCTCCTGAGTGCGGTTCTGGTTGAATGGATAGATTCAGAGTCATAAATGTTTCTATTTTTTCACTCATAGCTTGTTAAGTCTGATCAAAATAAATGTATATAAATAGACAGCTTAATATAAGCATCATAGAGAGTACTATTTCAGTGCTTCATGTAATCTTGAGACTGAAAGGGAAGAAATGTTTGATGTTAAGTGATGCACCATCCTGTACGTCTGCATGCCTGACCTACTTTACTACTTAAGTAAGAACGCTTCTCTTTAAAGCCCTTATCATACAGTTTTTTGGGGAATTTACCTACAAAAGCAACTAACACCTACCCTTCTTTTTTCCCAAAGGAAATGCAATGGAAAATGTTTTGCTTTTAGATATTTTATTACACAATATAAACAATATGTTGGCCAACAAGTGTAAAGTAATTCATGGCCCGGGTCTAAAATGTCTCCCTTCTATAGCGCTATTATCTAGATGTCTTTTTGCAGCCTTTTATAAGTAATTTGTTTCTAGAATGATTGTTTAACAGTTGCCATGAATCAATTTGTTTGCTCTGAAATTAGCTTTGTTTCCAATCTGTTCTCAGGTTTAAGAGGCGCTATTTCTTTTAGCCTGGCTGTGAGAAACACATCGACAGAAGCACAGCGCACAATCCTCACCACCACTCTACTTCTGATAAGCTTCACTGTCTGGGTGCTAGGTGCAGCTGCTGGGCCCCTGCTGGAACATATGGACCTCAGGTCAGTGTTTGCTGAGAGAAAAGGAAAGTAGGATGAAGGTTGAACAAACTGTCCTACCGTTTTTGTAAAATTTTAACCTCTTTGAATATTGCTAATGAAAAACATATAAAAGGCTTATCTAGGAGCGAGACTTGAACAAGACTTTAAAGCATAATCAACTAATTTTTTAAGCTGTTGTTTCCAAGGTGGGTTTCTAAGGGTATTGTTTCCAAATGTGTCCCCAAAGCTCTTTTCACACCTTGACGATTTAGACCAGTGTATACCTGACGTACGAAAAATCCTAAAGCACGTCGACATACGACAAGTACGTCGAGAAGTTGTGAACATGCTCAAAATTTCCCAACGTATGCCAGCGTATTGTAGTATGCGGGCCATAAGTTACAGGTAACTTATCTGATCGTTTACACACATTAAGTGTAAGTTACTATTAGGTTGTGACGTCTAGCTTATCCAAAACCTATGATTAACTTGTGCATAACTTATAGTTACCTTTTCAAAAACTTATTTCCAACGTATATCAAGGTATCTGACGTGTTATAGAGGACTGCTGAACGTGTTTCTAACAGCTGTTGTATAATAGCATATTGGCAGCATTTTGGTATAAAAAGGGGTTCACAGGAGGAAAACCATCAGTTCTCCTCCGGACTTCATCCACATCATAGTGTGAGCGAGAAGGTGAGTGTGATGGATCTTCCCTGCAATCACGCCCATGGCCATGACTTAGAAACTTCCTAGCAGACATGATGCTGAATCTGCTGCGACTGCAAACCTTCTTTCTTTCTTTTTTTATTTATTGTTTTTCTTGATGGATGGCAAACAACAGCCAGGTTAGTACCGCGATCAAATAAATCTTTTTATGCAGACCGGGCGCCTCCGGGTGCATCGCTGCTCATACTTTAACTCATGCTTCTTAATGCCCATGAAGTGATGTTTGTGAATAATTTTATGGGCTTTACGCTGCTGTGCATTATGCATAAGTTAGGCTGTCGTTGGACATGAGTTCTGGGCTTGTTATGAATACACTATGTATACGCCCAAAATTAAAAAAATACATAGAAAGTTCAGCATCTGCCAGTGTTTTAGGAGATTCTGGGATGTCAGGCATATGCTGGCTAAATCGGCAAGGTGTGACAGGGCCCTAAGGTATCAATGTTAAGGAATAAATTAAGATTATTTCTACATATAAAAAACACTAACAAGCTCATCTTATATCTTATCAGAGTCAAATCCTACATCAAAAATTATTGGTGCTCATTCGTAAAAGAGTCATGATGTTATTACTATTATTACAACCAACACACTATTTTATGTTTTTATACATTGATTTGAAATAAAGAGACAACATCATGAACATAATGTTGGCATCTATTTCATAAGAAATGTGTAAAATGAAAGTATTAACGTTCAACTCCATTGGGAGTAAATCTAACTGTCTACTTTGAATAAGGTTTAGGTTAAAGCAGAAATTCTTTCATTTGGAAATATTTTACCTGTCTTCATAAAATAATTTGTTCCAGCAGGCTCTAACAGCAGACAATGTGTCTATCAAAAAAATCTAATGTAAATGTCAATGAACTAAGCTGAAGACCTGTTCACATGTATATATATTTTTTGAAAAAAGTGCAGACCAATACACTTATAGACAATATAGATATAGATAATACAACTGCAGTTTTCATTCCATCCTCTAACTCTGTTGATGTGGAAATCTGAGGCCCAACAGCCTCTGTTTTCCTGAGGTTGCACTGCCTATTTAAAATCTGACTGAACTGCTGAATATTCCTCGGTCCCTTGGTTTATCTTTACAATCTGGAAACCCAATCTCAAGAGAAGAAATAATCAGCTTATGGAGAAATGTTGAGAGAGATGAAGAGAGAAGGAATGGTTAAAACTCAATAAAGAATAAAAATAACCAAGAAATATGACAGGATGAGTAGATTGATGGGTTATTTTCAACTTGCCGCTTTGATTTTGTCTTCAGCTTACCAAAAATATCTCACAGCGACATTACCATTCTATAATCAACCCATTCAGAAGACATTGGAAAGTGTGGGCCTTCAGCAAAGCAGTAATCAATAATCTAAATCTTTTTGGAGGCAGTGGTTTGCTTCAAAATATTATTTTGTACTCCTTAGAATAAAAAAAACTCCTGGGTATTCTTAGTTAAACACATCATATCTCCTTTTAAATAGTTAACTAATCATAAATTAATCAAGAAGAATTTTGAAGTATACTACTATTTGTTTAGGATTTCACTATTACATCTTTATTAGTCTATACAAATACTTTCTTGATCAGTATAACTTATTAGGATCAGAAAATAATTTAGATTTAAACAAAATCTGAAATATAATTTGCTCAATCATTATTATGATTATATATATATTTTTTTTTTTTTGGAGTTTGAAATGTAGTGGAGTGAAAGTTAAAGTCAAGTAATCTAAATATAATCAAAAAAGTACTTACGTCCAGAAATGAAATAAATGCACGTTGTTACTTTATACCGTTGATCATGTTTTGTCAGGCTGTTTTTAAAAGCAGTAGTAAAGGCTTGGCTTAAAAACAGAACATTGATTTATCTGTTATTTGTCTTATCCGGTCAGTTTCATAACTTCTGCTTTTTACACAATTTTAAGCAGCAGTTGTATTTTTGCAATATTAAGGCTTGATCTTCAAATGCTGCAGTATGCATGTCTTAAAATGCATGTAAATGTGTTTGTATGATGCAGATCTTCAACAATGGTGCAAAGAAACAGCATGTGCACTTTTATTGTATATGTGCTTTTATCAATCAATGTCATAATAGGTCTAGGATGTGTAAATGTAAACATGTGAAAAGCAATTTTACTGATTTTTTTTAGCCCTTAATTGGGACAAAGGAGTTTATTTTTCCCCAATACGCTCTCAGTGTTCATTCTTTGTGGGACGGGGCGATCAATTAGCAAACAAAGACAACTTTGACATCAATATTTTTTTCTTTCATACTCAACTTTATTATTTTTACATTTTATTTTTGACTTTGGTTCATAGCTCTTTGAGAAAGGATACCTTTTAGAGGTGTACTATGGATAATATTCTGTATTATCAACTAGTTGGCTCAGATTCTTTGTAGTGCAATTTTCACAAACTGAGAAAAAAGTTATCTTTGCAGTAGGTGGTAATTGCAGCATCTACTGGTATAGTAGTAGGGCACCTGTTGTTACAGAGCACAACAATTATCCAAAGTGCTCTGGTTAAACTCTAAATGACAAAAAACAAACTCTAGATATAATATTTTAGGCACTTTAGAGAAAAGTTCAATCATATTATACAGTCAGATTAAGTAATTTTTTATGCAAGAAAACACAGCTATTGCATCAAGTCATTCACTTTGCAGGGTTTTCCACTCCCTAGATGGACATTGGATAATCACTTGCATTGTGTGATAGACTCCACAGCAATCCCTCACATGGAGTGAGATTGCAGCTACAAAGGAATGGAAAAAGAACTTCATTTAAGCAGGAAGAAACTTTCAGGCGAACCAGGGTCACTGTGAGTGGCCCTCTGAGGCCTCCAAGGCCAATTGGGAATTCAAGGATACAGCAGCAGAAAAGAAACAGAAAAGCACTGATCCATAAATACTTTGTGTGTTAGAGAATGAAATGGTCCACAGGTGGCTCTGTCTAGGATATAAACAATTAAGCAGATGATCACTAAGCCAGTTTCATGTCAGAAATTATGAGATGCAAAGTAAAAATTTAGGCCATGAGCTATGTTGAGAAGAAAAACAGGTTAAAACACTCAAAAACAGACCCAAATTTATCCAGATTTGTTGTGGACAGCAGTAGCCCAGCTTATACTCCCTCCAGGATGGTATTACAGCTAAACAAAGTACCAGGCCAGATGGAGCTGCTATGACATANCGCAGTAACGGGGTGTCTGCAATGGTAACTGCGTTATAGTTACAGTCAAAGTAATTAGTTAGATTACTCGTTACTAAAACAAGGTAACGGCGTTAGTAACGCTGTTAGTCCCAT
Organism: Cyprinodon variegatus; assembly: GCF_000732505.1. Classification (NCBI taxonomy): domain Eukaryota; kingdom Metazoa; phylum Chordata; class Actinopteri; order Cyprinodontiformes; family Cyprinodontidae; genus Cyprinodon; species Cyprinodon variegatus. The sequence continues at coordinate 1,030,387 of NW_015150693.1, forward strand.
CACTGATGTTAAAGAATACATTAAGATTATTTGTACATATAAAAAACACTATCAAGCTCATCTTATATCTTATCAGTCTCAAATCCTACAGCAAAAATGTAAGCTTCCTTCAAGATAAAATGCTTATTGGTGCTCATTCGTAAAAGAGTCATGATGTTATTACTATTATTACAACCAACACATTATTTGATGTTTTTATAGATTGATTCGAAATAAAGAGACAACATCTTGAACACAATGTTGGCACCTATTTAATAAGAAATGTGTAAAATGAAAGTATTAACGTTCAACTCCATTGGGAGTACATCTAACTGTCTACTTTGAATAAGGTTTAGGTTAAAGCAGAAATTCTTTCATTTGGAAATATTTTACCTGTCTTCATAAAATAATTTGTTCCAGCAGGCTCTAACAGCAGACAATGTGTCTATCAAAAAAATCTAATGTAAATGTCAATGAACTAAGCTGAAGACCTGTTCACATGTATATATATTTTTTGAAAAAAGTGCAGACCAATACACTTATAGACAATATAGATATAGATAATACAACTGCAGTTTTCATTCCATCCTCTAACTCTGTTGATGTGGAAATCTGAGGCCCAACAGCCTCTGTTTTCCTGAGGTTGCACTGCCTATTTAAAATCTGACTGAACTGCTGAATATTCCTCGGTCCCTTGGTTTATCTTTACAATCTGGAAACCCAATCTCAAGAGAAGAAATAATCAGCTTATGGAGAAATGTTGAGAGAGATGAAGAGAGAAGGAATGGTTAAAACTCAATAAAGAATAAAAATAACCAAGAAATATGACAGGATGAGTAGATTGATGGGTTATTTTCAACTTGCCGCTTTGATTTTGTCTTCAGCTTACCAAAAATATCTCACAGCGACATTACCATTCTATAATCAACCCATTCAGAAGACATTGGAAAGTGTGGGCCTTCAGCAAAGCAGTAATCAATAATCTAAATCTTTTTGGAGGCAGTGGTTTGCTTCAAAATATTATTTTGTACTCCTTAGAATAAAAAAAACTCCTGGGTATTCTTAGTTAAACACATCATATCTCCTTTTAAATAGTTAACTAATCATAAATTAATCAAGAAGAATTTTGAAGTATACTACTATTTGTTTAGGATTTCACTATTACATCTTTATTAGTCTATACAAATACTTTCTTGATCAGTATAACTTATTAGGATCAGAAAATAATTTAGATTTAAACAAAATCTGAAATATAATTTGCTCAATCATTATTATGATTATATATATATTTTTTTTTTTTTGGAGTTTGAAATGTAGTGGAGTGAAAGTTAAAGTCAAGTAATCTAAATATAATCAAAAAAGTACTTACGTCCAGAAATGAAATAAATGCACGTTGTTACTTTATACCGTTGATCATGTTTTGTCAGGCTGTTTTTAAAAGCAGTAGTAAAGGCTTGGCTTAAAAACAGAACATTGATTTATCTGTTATTTGTCTTATCCGGTCAGTTTCATAACTTCTGCTTTTTACACAATTTTAAGCAGCAGTTGTATTTTTGCAATATTAAGGCTTGATCTTCAAATGCTGCAGTATGCATGTCTTAAAACGCATGTAAATGTGTTTGTATGATGCAGATCTTCAACAATGGTGCAAAGAAACAGCATGTGCACTTTTATTGTATATGTGCTTTTATCAATCAATGTCATAATAGGTCTAGGATGTGTAAATGTAAACATGTGAAAAGCAATTTTACTGATTTTTTTTAGCCCTTAATTGGGACAAAGGAGTTTATTTTTCCCCAATACGCTCTCAGTGTTCATTCTTTGTGGGACGGGGCGATCAATTAGCAAACAAAGACAACTTTGACATCAATATTTTTTTCTTTCATACTCAACTTTATTATTTTTACATTTTATTTTTGACTTTGGTTCATAGCTCTTTGAGAAAGGATACCTTTTAGAGGTGTACTATGGATAATATTCTGTATTATCAACTAGTTGGCTCAGATTCTTTGTAGTGCAATTTTCACAAACTGAGAAAAAAGTTATCTTTGCAGTAGGTGGTAATTGCAACATCTACTGGTATAGTAGTAGGGCACCTGTTGTTACAGAGCACAACAATTATCCAAAGTGCTCTGGTTAAACTCTAAATGACAAAAAACAAACTCTAGATATAATATTTTAGGCACTTTAGAGAAAAGTTCAATCATATTATACAGTCAGATTAAGTAATTTTTTATGCAAGAAAACACAGCTATTGCATCAAGTCATTCACTTTGCAGGGTTTTCCACTCCCTAGATGGACATTGGATAATCACTTGCATTGTGTGATAGACTCCACAGCAATCCCTCACATGGAGTGAGATTGCAGCTACAAAGGAATGGAAAAAGAACTTCCTTTAAGCAGGAAGAAACTTTCAGGCGAACCAGGGTCACTGTGAGTGGCCCTCTGAGGCCTCCAAGGCCAATTGGGAATTCAAGGATACAGCAGCAGAAAAGAAACAGAAAAGCACTGATCCATAAATACTTTGTGTGTTAGAGAATGAAATGGTCCACAGGTGGCTCTGTCTAGGATATAAACAATTAAGCAGATGATCACTAAGCCAGTTTCATGTCAGAAATTTTGAGATGCAAAGTAAAAATTTAGGCCATGAGCTATGTTGAGAAGAAAAACAGGTTAAAACACTCAAAAACAGACCCAAATTTATCCAAATTTGTTGTGGACAGCAGTAGCCCAGCTTATACTCCCTCCAGGATGGTATTACAGCTAAACAAAGTGCCAGGCCAGATGGAGCTGCTATGACATAAAAGTACCAAGTTAGAGGTTAAAATGGTTTCGCAAAGAAATGTAAACCTGCTCCTAGGTGAGACCATTGTCTGTTGGCACTAAACTTTGATGGCAGATGGGAAAACCAGTGGATACGTTTAGGAGTATTTACTTTTTTCATTAGGAGCCAGGTTGGGTTGGATATATTGGCCCAATTGATAAATAAGATCATCATATTAATACTACAATAGCATTTTAGCATAATTAAGTGAAAAACTCAAACATAAACATAAGGAGTCCAAAGCTTTTGCTTGCTTATATATACATGCTTGCAATAATAGAATAACATTTGTTGCTACATAATGAGAATTCACAGGGTGGCTGCTAATTTTCCTAACCGCTTCAAACTCTTATTCTGAGCACAATCTGTGATTTGAGGTCAGTGAGCGATAATGATTGAGGCTTGCAGAAGAGGTGGGAGGGATTCAAGTAGGTAATTAGTCACCCCTATTATTAAAGTGTAATACATGGCCCACATCATAGAGATATAATTGACTCTATTTGGAGGGTCTGTCTGCAATGCTTGAGGGAAAATAATGAAAAAGTATTTGTATTGTGTAGATTTCAGGTTAAAGATCCCTTATACTGCAAGATCTTAGTAAATCATAATACATGAAAAAATATATGTATTTTCATGTTAGTTATTCCTAATGAAATTCAAAATTCCGTGTCTCTGAAACTTTTAATATTGGATGACTTAAGAGAGAAAATATATTCTTTTTAAATAAAAAATTATGTTATGATAGGCTCTAACTTAATCAAGCTGACTTCCAATGGACACACATCAACATCCTCAGCAAGGTGAGCAGCAAAGGGTTATTGCTAAAGAAGATGGCTGTTAACACAGTGCTGCATTCAAATGTAATAAATTGAATCATATTATTGAGAAGCAGGGCTTTTCGATAGCCTAACTGGAGTGGGAGGGGATGCCGCTAAGGACAGAATCCTGGCTAAAGATAAACAATTCAAAATTATTCTTCTCTGAACCATTCCTTTCTTTTTTTTTTCATTTTAGCATCTTTGCTAATATGTTCTGCAGCTGTTACTTTGTTCCTTTTTTTTCTTTTTTATATTGGAAGAGGATGTTCTTACCCCTCCTTGATATGCAAAATACCCCTGATTCAGTCTTACATTGAACTGAACCACCTGCAGCTATACTAGGCGGTCCTGAGTTTTACAAGGTAGGGGGAAAAAAAATACTTTGACAGCGTAGCCATATATTCTGAAAGCCCTTATGGCAACTGCAGCCATCCCTTCAAAGGTTACTGCTGGTGGGAGGGTATGTGTTTACCTGCTTGCAAGTGCACATCATTCATTGTGAGTCTGCATTGGTGCCAGAGTATGAAGAGTGTTTTATTCCAGCACTGCTCAAGTGTGCTGTTTCATTAGAGTGAGCAGGAAGTTGATGATCGGAGGGACAGAATTAGCTCAAATGGTGATCTGCCATTATTTTGGAAGACTAATAAATTCAATGACATTGCAATTATTACATGCCATATTGTTGGGGAGGTGGGGGTTCTCGTTGCTAGGGTGCACCCCTTGAATAATAGTAGGGAAAACGTGAAACACAGATACACATGCCTAAACCAGGGCTCAGGTCTGTAACTGTAAAAATTTGGTGTTTTTATACCGCTGACTCTTAAAGCTCAAGCAGACAGGTTGTGCAAAAAAGGAGGTAAAATGTTGAAAAAAGAAATTTCACCCGCAATGCTGCTGCTTGACAGACAGAGAAATGGGCTCAATACAGTGTAGTTTTTAACAACTGACTGTCATTATGCTGAGCTGTGGTCAAGCAAATGCAATTCAAGAGTTTTGTCTAAGAAGTGCTGCTAAAGTCAAGAGTTTCACCAAATACAGCCATATCCAGGATATGGGCTACAAAAATTCTTTGAGGTTTTTTTAAAGGAAAATGAAAAACAGCAAAGCACAAGGTTGTTGTTATACCAACCTGGGTTTTCTTAAGACTAGAAGAACCACGAGCTGATTTTCTCCATGTTACACTTATTCAGTCATTTGTGGAAAAGGAGTTTATTTAAAAAGTAATTTGGTTAAATACTATTTAGTCTTTGGGTACACTTTTCAGTGCACAATTATTTATGTTTGAGAAATATTTTTTCTTTATCTTATTTATAAGAACAATTCTGAGATATGGAAGTTTAGACTTTAATCAGCTGTAAGCCATGCTCAATAATTCTTCAACAGAATTATTGGAATATGTCCCTCTAGATAAAACAAACCTATGTATTTGTCCATATTAGTGTCTTCCTTTTTTAATTATTTTATGGACACAAATTAACAATTTAATGACATTCTGAGTGAGTGAGATCCCCCCTTTTCAGAATGTGTAAAGAGAAATATCACCAGACCTCAAATGTTTCTGTGTATGTTTCAGTTTTTCTTTGCTCAGTTAGCTGCAGACATTATCAAAAAGAAGTCATCTTTTTTCCTCCCTATCCTGTCTGAGGATTAAATTATTTTCCCTGCTATCTGGAGGAGTATAGAAATCCACTTTCCTAACAATACCAACATTGTAAATCCTCCTATCCTAGCTTCCCTTTATTGGGTTCCTGTTAAATCGAGAATAGAATTTTAAATCCTCCTTCTCACATATAAAGCCATAAATGGCTAAACACCATTTTACATCAGAGATAGGATTGTTCCTTATGTTCCTAACAGAGCACTTTGTTCTCAACCAGCCGGTTTACAAGTGGTTCTTACAATTTCTAAAAGTAGAATGGGAAGCAGAGTTGGACAAAGCTCAGGTTGTTCTGAGCTGTCTGTTATTGTTATACTGTTTTATGCTTAGACTGCTGAAGGACATATGGTAGGGACCCTTTTCATCATTCTGCTTCATTCTATCTCTATTGTCCTATTCAGCAGTATTTGTTAGTTCAATTCTCTAACATCATCTCTCTCTACTTTTTTATATTAGCTTCATCTGGTTTGTTCCTGTTTTGCTGTGACTCCATCCTGTAGAGAAATATCAAAATATCAGCTTTGCTGCTACCATCAACAACTTTGTTTATAGATGGATAGCTGGAGATGTTTGGAGCTTTTACAGTGTAGACCAAAACTACATAGGGAGGAGCAGGTATGAAAATCAGTTGGGGTGGGGGAGGTTGATTGAGGAGCTGAGCTTAGGTAGATTGTTGATTCCACTCAATGTCCTCAAAAGGGCCAGTAATTCCCAGGGCAGCAAGGAATGCAATTTTCCCTCTATAAAGGTCCTTCAAATGGTCTGCAGCAACAATCCGTCTCCAAGGCGGGTTGAAAGTGGAGATCTGGTCCAAAGAAATTCTTACGTTTCAGGCTAAACTCTGAAAGGTACATTCTGACTGGATAGTACTGCCAGGACTGTACCTTTGTTTGGGAGCCAAATGCATAGACGGAGGCAGCTAAAGTTTATATAAAGAAGTGTACATTAGCATGTTTTAGAAAGAGTATATTTAGAGAAAAAAATGTATCATGTTGTAATCTGTTAGGTGGATTGTGCCTGTATGACTTGATAAAGAATTGTGGGAAATAGTATAACTTGTACTAATGGTCAATAAAATAAAAGAAACTGTCTATTGACAAGTAATGTAGAAACAACAATTAATAGGGATGAAAACACTTGATGAATTTGTTGTGAGAAGCGACTACCTGTGACTACCTGTCACAGTTAGTGGATACTTGTTGAGGACCCAGATGCAGAACTGAATATACTTTCTTGCCAAATTTAATGAAAAAGTTAAAATACACAAGCTTTGATCAAAAACTAATTGACAAACCAAACAGAACCAAAAACTAGGAGACACTAGGGAGGAATAAACCTAAGGAATGATGGAATGGAGATAATCCTACAATAACTGCAGAGGAGGAATGTAAATGCAAAACAGAACAATGGATGGAGTAAGCAATTGATTGGAAGAAGGTGTGGACTCAAGGATCTAGAAGGGAGCAAGGGGAAAGTAGACTGGCACAAGGGGGCAACAGAGAGTAAACAAGAAACACAACAGTGTTCGAATACAACCAGAAAATAAAAGGAATGAAACAAAATGGACATTAAACCAATGTCCTAGAAAACACAGAATGACATGAACCAAAGTGTAACTGAAAACCCAATAAGAAAACTTAAACAGAACCAAACATACCAGAAAAGGCAGAATCATGACACTACCAGTTTGTGGGAGAAAGGATTGTTGGAAATGCTCCTTTGTGCACCATCCCTTAGTTCCTCTGTCTTCCAACACTTAAACTGGTTGGAAGGGGCATCTAAAAAAAAAACAGCTAGCCCCCACAGCAAGCATTTTGAAAAATGTCCTCTGATCAGATGAAACCATAAATACAGTTAATTGTTTGGTGCTAAGTGCAAATTCTATTTCTGGCGCAAGCTAAAACAATGTAAACATGAAGCCCGCTTTGAAACCTAGCCATGGGAGAAATATGCAATGAATAGCAGGATGAGAGCACTGGACACTGGAGCAAAAATTCACCTACCAGCATGTCTATGATCCTACACATTTAGCAAGAGCTATAATGTGATGCTTTAGATAAAAGCATTGATTTTCTTTTTTTTTTTTTTTTTTTTTTTAGAAAGGTCTAGACCTAAATCCAATTGAGAGTCTTTCACAACACTGGATATCTGCCTCTGTATCTAATGGGGAGTTATTTTTACAAAGATGAGAGTGTAAAAAATTATCTCTAGATATTATACACTAAAAGAGTGTACCAAGCCATTTTGACTAAGAGGCTCTAAATACAATTACAAGCCACAGTTTTCACTTCTCATAAGGAATTGAATTGTGTATTTTCACCTCAAAGAAATGCAAGACCAATTGCAGAGATCCAATTTAAATAATCTGCAATTCTTATGTTGAAATGTAAGAACATTTAAACAAGTGATGAATAATTACTCAAAACACTACATGCATGGCCATACACATAGAATGGTTGCTTTCCCAATGTTTAAACAAATTATGTTTCAGATTTAGTCTTGCAGATGAAAAACCAGTACTTGGGAAGAAATAAGTCCTAGATTTTATTAATAAAGTCACATGCTTCTGGCTTTGTGTAAAGGATGTAATCTTTCTCTGAGCAGCGCTTTGTGCTTTCAGAAGTAGATGTGCTTGGTTAAATGTGTGCTACTAAAGGCTTATTTAAACTAATATACTGTATCAGGCTGGGATGAAGCGTTGCCCAGGTGAATATTTTCAAGTGAAGCTGAAAACCTAATATCTGAATTTTAGACTGCAAATTCATGATAACCAAAAAAAAAAGCTTTTAAGAAAGACACACGTGCACGTCTGTTTTCACTTTTCCATTGGGGAGTTCTACAGCCTAACCATGGCCCTTACCCTAAACCTGTTAGTCCCTTCTATTTTTTTTTTTATTTCTTATTTTTATTCTTTTTATTTATTTTTATTTTTTATTTTTTTCCTAATGCACCTTTTCCTCCTTGTTTGCACCTTCTTTAATTACTATGCCAATATGTGACCAGAGAATTTCTCCTCTGTGAGATCAATAAAGCTCATCTAAACTAACCATTACGGTTTCTTACCTAACCCAAATCCTAAACCTGAGTTTTTCCCTGATGTTTTCACAGTCTTTCGGTTCTTTGGATTTTGGATATTTGGATTTTGCCTCAGTTGACTAATTTAAAAATCTGAAAGACAAGCCTCTGCCTCCTGATTTCTGCATTTGTTTCCTCAAAAACCTCCACTCAACCGAGGCAAACACCTAAACTAAATCACCATTTGTATACAGTGGGGACCAGATATTGGTCCCCACTAGAGCACTCGTTCCCAATGATGGTCTATGGTATATACATATATATATATAATGTATGTTTGAAGTCTTTACAGTGTATGCGGATATTTTTAGGGCTAATTTTCAAAGCCAATTCTTGCATTTCTCTACCCCCATTTATATGAAAAAAATGATATAAAGATAACAAAAACATTCATTGATAGTAAAAAAATAACAATAATAGAAATAAAACAATAGCAATGGATAGCAGGTGCAGGGAGCAGCTAAGCGCATGCTTCATCCCAAGGTATGGCTTCTGAATGCACCAATGAATTAACAAACACATGGCTTTGTAGGCATATCGCAATACAAGAAAAAAAAAACACAATACATGCCAAAAATGTCGGCCAACACACATATTCCTTTTTTTTTTTTTTATAGACGAATGGATGGATTGATAGATACTCTATGACCCACTTCTATCCAGCCGTTTCTTCTTCATATAAGTCTTGTAGCTGCTTTGAGAGCAACAGTGCTGTAGCTGTAGACCTCAGGCAATATTTATGACAGTGCTTTTTTCAAAAGGTCCTGTAGGGCGAACGGCACAACCCAGAAATTAGACTTAAACTTTGGACAGATTTTATTTTGTACACACAACTGTAAACAGAAGGAAATTTCGTTAAGTACAGCTCTCTGGACTATTTAATTTTTTAAAGTGCAGCCTTGATAATTGAATTATCTAATTACTAATTGCTAAATACAAATGACTAAGTGCTTCTTCAAGTAGATGCTAATTTTTTCTAAAAACAGTTAAAGTCTCTTTGTTTTTCCATCTTAAAGAATTGTTTTCAAGTTAATGTTTTAAATTATACTCCGAGTAGAGAAGGTGGGGCTCACCCAGGGAAGCATCCTTAAAAAAAAAGCACCACTGCTTGCAGCAGCATGTTTTCCTTGCCTCTATGTGTTATGTGAGAAGTTCTAAATGAGCATTTCTATAACCTGGAGGCTTATACGTAACAGCTGGAGTCTGGCTAATGACTGGCCTGTGTGTTCTGGATGGACAGATGGACTGGTTGAAAACCCATTCCTCTGATGTCTAGTACTTTCCTTCATGCCCCGCTGACCTCGAGTCACTCACACTCTCACTCCCTGTATCTTTTGACATCCATCTGCTTGTAGCAACGTTTCGTGTCAAACAGCAATTTAGATTTAAGTAGACAGGCTTTTTAATTCACTCTACCAATGAGCAAAAGGCACACATCCATTGCTTTTTTAATCTATGTAGCAAAGCAGGCTGAAGGAGAATGGAAAGTCACTCACACACCCAATGGCATACAGTGGCCAAGCTAAAAATATGTCAGCCAGATTGTGTGGGTGATGCTTGAGAGATATACGGTGCGTGCAAAGACTCTGATAATACAAGTAGACAATGAGTCTTAAATTTTGGCTTATTCTTTTAGTCATGATTGCTTAAAATAATTCTCAGTCTTACAAAGAAGTGCCCGGTTTAAAATTCAGTTTGTAACCCATATTTGGTGGATTCATTCTAGCATCAATTAAATGCAGTCATGCGCTGCTGGTTTGACCTGTTTGACCAAATTCATCTGTCAAATATGAACCTTCAAGCACATTCATTATTCATGCATGTGAATGATCTGCTGATGGATTGGAGCTGTTGCAGAATTCCTGGAAACACTTCGTCTCATGTATTTATCAGAACAACATTCTGTCCTCTTTTCCTCTGTTACTCTACCTTTCCCCCCTCCCTTTTCCATTTCCCTACATTTAGTTAGTGTTCCCCTCTGCTTCTTTTACCTAAATTTACATTTTAGATCTTATTTAAGATGTCAATCTAGTTCAAAATGTAATTGAAAATAATGAAATTGACATATTTTCAAAGTCCAACAGTTCTCTTTGATCTGTACAAAAAATGTATTGTCACAAATATTACAATATTTCAGTGTATCCTAAGTGTTAAAATGGGTGACGGGGGAATAACCACAGTAAGGTTAGACCCTAGCTGAAACTAATATATATGCAGGCAGCGATATATACAGAACCCTCCTGTTTTCCCAGATGGAAATCTGACTTGTATTCCTTTTGCACCTCGAACAAGTAACTCAGAGAATTCAAATTTAGAGTACAAAGCAAAAGAAGCTGTTATTTTTGTCCTTGTTCTTATCATTCTCAATTAGTTTTCATCTATTTTTCATATATTACTAAGGCAACTGATGAAATATTTTCGTCATAATTTTAGTCTGAACTTTTGCCTGCAGGAAAAAGGAGCTCCATCTTAATTTGCCATATTTCTACTCATTCACTGCAAGTTGTTTTCCCCTGAAAAGTTGGGATACCCTATGTTTTTCTTGGACTATTCTTGACCCCGATTCTGTATTTACAAAAACGAAAAGGCAAAGTCAGTGGAGATTCCAGGGTGTTGATAATACTTCACTGTTGAATACTGGGTCAGAACGAGGTCAGCTCCTGGGGTACTTGATGATGTCACCATTACAAGATACACTGAGGCTGGAGGAAACCTGGTGAGTTATGACTCTGATGCTGATCAGATGTGAAGTCTTATCTCCTCATATTAGCCTGCAAGGCTTATTATCTGTGGCACCAGATCCAGATATAGTCCTGGGTCAGCTAAGCTATTAACACAAATAACCAGTGTTGATAGTTGATCTCTGTGACTGGAAGTAAGACCCAGGTAAGGTTTATGGAGAGAGAAAGCTTTTACCTTCTGACACACAGTTCACAGGGTTCACTCGCTCACTCAGGGATTGATAGTCATGGCTGTATTTGGAGAGGCTGAGCTGATTGCCCCGGTAACCGCATCTGACAGACTTGAGAAACCAGTGAGTTTATCAGCCGAAAATGAACTGTAGGCGAAGGACTCTTAGCCTGGAGTTCGGTGCTCCAGCCTCCACTAAAAAGGCCCAGAGGTACAGCCTAATGGAAATGACGTCAATATGAAGAGGGAGGAAGGCCATTAAAAAGCACATTAGGGCAATAAAAGTGACCACTTGTGTGTCTCTGTCAATTTATTTGCGTGGATGAAGAGGGAGGTCATGTGGATGATTTAAACATAAAAAACTAACTATTCCTGCGTGAAAACGCAATGCTTTACCCGGTATGGATTTGATGAGAAGTGCTTTCTGTTTATTGTTGAAAGATATTGCATTTAGGTAACAGAAAGGGAGAGATCTCCAAAGAGCTTGTGAGTCAGGTGTCCCCGGACTGAAAGAGGATCCACACAAGTATGAATAATAAAACAGCCTTGTAGTGTCTCCACTGCATGTTCTTTTACACAGACTCCAGAGCAAAAACAGACTCAAACCTAACAAGCATGCACAATTGTCTACTTTGCTGGAAGATGAAGTGCTTTAGGAATTCAGCTTCTGCATAATGCTCCAAAGGGATGGGAGCAGAGGTATTGAGCACTGCGCTTAATGTATACAGAAGTTAGAGATAGGGTTGCATTAGTGTGTTTTGCATAAACAAACTGTACAGCTTTTGTCTATGTTGAGGCTTTGGTTAAAAAAGGTAAAACCAGTAATGAGTTTAGCTTACCTAGGCTCCCCAGCTACCAAGCGACCTTACTTTTCAGTCATTCTAAATGGGAGTCTCCCATTTATAGCACTATTATTTTTTGCCCTCTCATTTAAGCTGTCAACCTCTTGGGGATTTTGTGGATTGATTCTGAATTAAAACAGGCCCCAAACTAATTAGCCAGCGATTTACAAAGTCATTTAGCTTGTTTGCAATATACATTTCTATTCGTTTGTTTTTTAAATTCTTTTTATTGGGACATAATATCCAATTGTCTTTATGTATGTAGCCCATTTAACAACAACAAATGTTTCCAATGTGCTGTACATATAAAAAAAAAAACCACATCATAGGTAAAAATTTCTTTTCTATCAGTGTACAGCACAATTCACATAAACTGCCACCCATGGTGAAATTATTTAATTTTTTAACACCTTAAAATTATGGTGGCTTAATCCCACTTTTAGAGAAAAATCAAACTTTAGATTGTTTTTTTGACTCTGACGTTAAGACTGGAGAAAGAACAAAATCTATATGACCATTACATTAATAAGATCCTCGTCTCACAATCAACTTTATTTAGAGTTCAGCTATACAAACAAGGAATGAGACTTTGGTTTCACATAATAATTAACAGTCAAAAGCAGGCATTGCATGTAGAAAAAAACACTATAAGGAATAAAAAAGGACAAGATAAGAAAAGAGCTGCAAGTGAAATTGTGTTTGCAGCCCATCTTTTTATAAATAAACGAGGAAATGGAGGTTGTAGTTGTGCAAAAGGCTTACTTTTTCCAACCATATACAACCTGGCTGAGAGGTGTTCATGACGTTCATCAGAGACACAGCCCGAGTAAAGACCCTAACTCCCTGCCTGCTTGTTTCTGACATTAGAGCTCCGAAATGCTTCCCTGAAAGCAAAAATCTAATCAGCCAGTGACCAGGATGTGAGCGGTTAGTTGCCCTTTTTTAACTTTAGACTTGTACAGGTCATGGACTGAGGGAAGGTCAGCCTCGATCATCCTCTACAGACTTCATAGCTTGTTTGATTTTGGATCTGTACTGTTTTTTAGATGAGCCAAAAAGCAAAGCGATGAATGTTTACAAAATTGAGTGAAATATAGCAGTGCAGAAGATGACCAGCAGCTCCTTTGGAAGGTTGTACTTGCTAAGTTAGAGCAGGAAGTCTGGTTTCTTCTCGTCCTTCGTCCAAAAAGTATGAGACCACCTCACGTTATTAGTAACAGTGGATCCTAGGAATCGGAAGGGTCTGCCATCCTCTCCTAGTAGATGAGGACAGTGAAGTGAGAGAGTGTGATAGACTTTGTTCTATGTAAGATCTCATCTGCAGGTGGTCCAAAGTGCTTCAGATTCATTGTTGTCCCAGATCAACCAGTGACAGTTGTCTAAACAAGAGATGTCTGGATGCAGACCTGCACTTCCAGGACCCAAAGCTGCACTGTAAGGACCCAGACCTCCACTGCCAGGACCCAGAGATGCACTGTCAGGACCCAAAGCTGCACTGTAAGGACCCAGACCTGCACTATCAGGACCCAGACCTGCACTGCCAGGACCCAGACCTGCACTGCCAGGACCTAGACCTGCACTGCCAGGACCCTGGCTGCAGAGATGCACTGTTAGTTCTCTTGTGCTGTTAGATTGAGAAGTTTATTCGAAGACTTTCTAGAGCAAAAGCTAGGGCTGATAAAGTCCCTTTGAAGCTAGCTTCCTTTCACAAACATGTATTGTTGCGCTGGAAACTTAAGTACACGCACAATTTTACTCCCCACCAAACTCCTATCTGGAACAAAAGATATGTGATACATAAAATAATTCTGTATTTGCATCGCTGGGTAGAAAAGCATTTGGTCTATAAGACATTTTCTAAATGGTATTGGAGGTTGGCTGTGCTATGAGGATTTTTGCTTACCGTATGACTTAAATATCTCCTATGCTCTGTTTAACACTGTCATAAACTCTAATCTCTAGCAGCAAACCCATGCTGCGTGCTATTCCCAAAGGTTTAGAATACAACTTCCGGAATAAACTTCCAGTCCTGACATTGCAGGGAACCCCATTTTGCAGGTCTGCGATGACGGGTCTGACAGTGCAGGTCTCAGTCCTGACAGTGCAGGTCTGCAGCCAGACTCTCTTGATCTAATCAGCAAACTGTAGGAATTTTATAGATGGATGTGGTGAGGTACAGTCACCTGTTCACAAGGAGAAGAGGAGTGGAGAATGAACCTCCAGGACTTAAGGGTTAATGGTAAAATTACATAAAATAGTAATACTTGTTTTAATCTTCAATCAGAATCAAACTGAGCATTTGGAAAGCTTTTTCTAACAATGCACAATATATTGCTTAGTGATTAAACTCCTGCTGTAGTCAGCACATTTGGAAAAAGTGGAGAATCTAGCCGTGTTCTAGCCAAATCTAGTTTTTTATCTTATGTCCAGTGTTCAACCTCATTTGATCAATGGGAATTTGGAATAAACTTTGTACTGTCTGTTTTTTATTGGTGTTTCCACAATTAAACAAACACCAAGAAAATATTGTTTCTGAATGACCAAAAAACGACACTGCTTTGCAAAGTCTGTCCCAGCGTGCATAAGGAAGTGTTTGAGCAGATTCTAAAATACATGCAGACTCATTCACTGAGACAATCAAGTAAAACAGTAGAGCGAGTGCTGCAGCACGGTTATTAATTCAGCCTTCGAAAGCCTCAGAGCTTTGCACTGCAAAACTCAAGCCTGTGCAATCAAATCTTCATGGTAGGCAGCTGTTATGTAACTGGTACATTGCTGAGGTTGATACAGAGACCCACAGAAATCTAACTTTCAGCACATACTTGCTTTCCATCCTAGTCTATGGTCTCTATTCTGTTTTCTCACTGTCTGCACTGGACTGTAAGACCCTCCCTGGCAGAAATGGAGAAGAGACTTTGCAGAGTTTCCTTTTTTTCTTTTTTTTTTATGCCATCTGCTTTTTGTGGTCAGCCTGAATCTAGACCCCTCTGTAAGCCTAATACACACCGATAAACAATCCCCTCGCCTTTCTGTCCGTTTTCCCATGTCCTGTGTTTCATCATGCCTCGGCTACCCTGACTGTCATGTCCCGTGGCCATTTGTCTGGACTTCTGTTCAGAGAGTCTTTGCTTTCAGTTGATGCTGATGCTGGCTGTAGGGGTTTGGGGAGGGCTTATATCGATTCATACCCGCTAGCAACACACTAGAAAAAGAGCTTTCATAATCTCCCCCTTAAATAATTCAACACTCTCCCTCAAAATTTCATCAGCACCTACATATAGAGAACAATCTCCCCCACAGCAGCTGCAGCAGGGTAGGAAAAAAAGGAAAGGGAGGAGGTGATGAGGCAGCAGAGGAGTGAGCTAGAGAAGATTATTCATTTTTAATACTGCTATCAGAACTCAAAATCAGCAATCAAGGAGCAACACAGGCTTTTCTATCCCAACTGCTTTTATTTGATTGGAGCCAAATAAACAATTTTATTAAGTCAAATATTAAAGCCTGACAGAAATATTGAAGAGCAAGACCAAAAAAAAATAAATAAAAAATACTCTTCTGTTGAACAGACTTAGGCCAGGATAACTAAGATCTCCAAAACTGACTTTTAAACATACCGGTACTACAAATCAGTTACAGTTACAGTTTTGTTTAGATAGATGTGACAAAAGCAGATATGTTAAACCTTATGTTTAGCAAAAACTAAATACACCCTCAGCAAAAGTACCTCATACCTATTTTCAAATACTGACACAGAGAGGTGAACTTTTATACTTATTTCATGCCCTAAGGACCAGAAAGTGTTGCTTTCATTGAGTCGACGCTGAACTCCTTTGTATACCAGTTTCCTAATGTGTGAATTTGATTCATTTAACCAGGAAATTCAATTTTTCTGTGAACTTAGACAAAGAGGACAAAATACAAAAACATATTATGAAATAAATTAAAGTAAATGTATGAATAAATGAATGATTATAACATTAAAGCAACACATTTTTACATTTTGCTCAAGTGTTAGCTTCATTTCAGTTGACTAAAATAATGGTTCAGATCATTACATACAGCACTTTTGGAGCATCAATGCTCCTTTCATGTCATTCTATTAAAAACTAATGTAACTATAAGGTTGAATCCATCACTGATTGAGTCATGTAACCCACAGCGCAGCTTCACAGCCTTCTGAGCTCCCCTGAAACAAGAGAGCTGACTAGGCTAAAAGTTGTTGTTAGGTAACAGCACAGATATGTTCCTTACCTGATCAGATATATTCATGGTTCTCTTATGTAGGGTTTAATCTAGAGGAGACTTCTCTATCTGCTGGTCTAAACTGGTCTGTAAACAGATTCCGAAATACAACGAGGACTGTTTAATTTTTGAGACACTGCAGTGTTGCAAATTGCTTTTATGGGCACTAAAACTAAAGGTTAAAGGTGTAGCACCCCTAGTTTCTAAAAGTTCAACATTGTCACTTTAGATAAATAAATGTCTCATTAAATAAAGAAATGTACCATTCAACTATGAAATGTACAAATGAATGATTGAATGGGGATGCAAAATAAATGAATATGCATTTCAAATTACATTAAACAATTAGAGGTCTTTTTTTAAAGAAGTGTATTTGAATATACATTTATTATTTTACCCTGTATTTATTTTTTTATGGTTTTCATGCAGCCTACATGTGGAAATTATTTAAACTCTTAACTTGTCCCATCAAACTCGGCAGGCTGCAGATTACAGTATGTTTGCTCCTACTGAGACCCTGACATCTGATTGGCTGCTTTACGTGGAGCATGATTAGGCAATGTCTTCCTAGTTTGGTGTGACTAATGGGATTATTTATTGCTAAAAATGTGTGTACATTTGATTTCTACACACCAGAGGAGACACTGCAGCCTCTATATCCCTTTACCAAGAGCACCCTGGGGTTCAGCTTGAAAAAAACTGTCACAGACTTCAGACAGGATCAGCATTGGCCCCGCCCACTGTCTATTATCAACAGACAATCTCTTATGAATTTATTAGAGATAATCCAGATCAAATCAGGGATATAGAGGCTGGGGCATGCAAGCTCAGAGATTGTGCTTAAGAAATTGTAATTGTATTTCTTCACTTTCCGGAAAAAAAAATTATATCAGGGTCAAAGGAAAGTAGGAAGAAGTTGTCTTTCTTTTGTTCTGTGTAAAGTTCGATGGATGAAGTTGACAGTGGAAATAATTTCATGATGAGCCAGTTTCACAGAACACTGAACTAGATACATGAAGACTGACATATGTTTATGTAAATATATGTGCCATTTATTATCATTGAAAGGAGATATTAAATTATTAAATAGCATATTTAATTACTAAACTATAATGTCATAATTTCATGGTAGATTTTGTTATTTAATGATGTAATTAATAATAAATGATTTGTACAGTTAATTATTTGATGGTACATTAAATGGGATGTTATTTAAAGTTACTTTTATTTAGTTTATGGTACATCCATACATCCATACATCTTTTCCCGCTTATTCCCTACGGGTCATGGTGCGGCCTATATACAGCAGACTATGGGTGACAGGTGGGGTATTTTATGGTACATTTATTTGTACCATGATGTATTTATTTAATTTTGTCCCCTTTATTCATCTTTACCCAAACCCCCTAACAAAGCTATTACATGACTGCTTAAAAAAAAAAGATATGAGGTGTTGCAATTGCTCGGTCAATGTTAAGACCTCAGCTTAACTGTAATACTGTGGAAGAACCGTAATAGCAGCTTTAAACCTCTCACCACGTATTGTCTGATAATCAAACTTCCAGCTGTTTGTCTCCCATGCCAGTAACAGAGAAGAGTGTGAGAAATAAGAAAAAGCAACTGTATTTAGAACAAAATACCTTTTCCCACCAGGAAAAGTCACTCACAGGTCCTGGTTCCACTGTAAGTGGATGTTTCCAGTTTTTGGTTGTGATCCCTCAGCACTATCAGGATTTAGCTGGGCATTCAATGTTAGACAATAAACGAAGAATAGAATTTGGCATTACTTTTACCTTCCTATGTATATAAATAAATCAAAACCAGTGCATTATCACCTTTATAAGGCTGTAAATAAGACCTGATATCTCTGAGTGGAACTCTTATGTACAACTGTCTCAAATGTTGTGTTAGATAGGTGTAACTTTACCTAGAGTGGCATTGTTGGCAGCAAATAGATGATGGAAGGTATATTCCATGAAGAGATTAGTTAAAACAATGTAAAATCTTTTATTTTGGCCAACAGTAAAGTTTAAAAGCATACCACGAAATTAACTCAACAGCTAAGAGGCCTTTTTTTGCAACGCTTAAGGGGAGGCTTGTTACTGACATGGAACACGCTGCATTAAAGTGTCCCAAGCTTGCAAAGGTCTCACAGCCGACACACACATAATAATCATTAATACAATAGAAAATTGTTATTTGTGTTTTCTGGATAAACTCGCTCTCTTTAATGATCACTAAACATGTTGTGGTTTCATCAAGGGCATGTCCTTAAAATGTCTGCCAGACAAAGTGAGAGACATATTTGCTTTTCCACTCTTTTACTAAGCGGTGACAGCACACAGTCATAGGTGAATGTTAAGGAAGTAATCAGACCTTTCTAGAATGTTCAAATAATCAGCCCATATTATGCTTTCGGTGGAGTTTAATCTTCATTCTAATTAACAGTGTTTTGCTAAGATTAAGTAATATTTGGCTAAGCTAATGACATTACGGTGCTTTTTCATATTCAGACACTACCTATAATACATTTATTAGATTTTATTTGGAAAAATATTTATTAATTATTATATACTTCAGTTACACCTTTCTGTTTGTCTTGATCAGCTTAGCACATCTCTAGACTGAAATATTGACCTGCCTATTTTTGCAGAATAGCCTTAGCTCAGTCAGATAGATTAAGGTTTTCAAATAGCAACTTTCAAGCTTTGTCAATTTCTTTCTCAGTTATATTTACATCTGGGCTTTGAATGGACCATTCAAACAAAGGAATATGATTTATGATATCTGGTAACTATGCTGTATATTAAGCAAGGCAAACCTCTACCCTAGTCTCATCTTTGAGAGTCTATAACAGGTTTTCTTCCATCATTTCCATTTGTTTAGATCATTCTATTTCCCATCAATTGTGTATTTACTACATTATAATAAATATTATATAATATATACGCTGATTTTTTAGTTCTGCATGTGTTGTAGAGCTCATATGACTTCTTGATAATGTGCTTTATAAATAAACTTTACTTACTTCCTATTTTTGGATGATGCATCAAGCAATGGTGCATAAGATCTCAGGTTTTCAAATCTAACCCTGCTTAAAACCTCTTAACCTAGATCCACATCAATCTCAATTGGTCTCCATTATGTCTTTTATCCACCGGCTGGTTGGTCGGTCACATAAATGACAGTTAAAAACATCCAAATTTATAGTAAAGCATAATAATCATTAAAGAACAAGTCAGATCATTCTAAAATGATTAAAAAGACAGATTTTGTCTCCTATGCGTCATCTGTTCTCTTGCCCATCAATAATGCCTCACATAATAATAACGCTGTACTAAATTTAGGAAGTTTCCCTTCGTCATTCTGAAACAGCATGCTGGTACATAAACTCTATGGCAGATTAACAGATTTGGCAATAATGACCTCCCTGACTGTCCTTGGCTGAAATCTGAACAATTCCTTCTTACTGAAGTTAAAATATTCAAAACCTAGCTGCATGTCAGCTCCTTTGTCAGAGGTACTGGCTCTGTATTCATATCAGAGGTACAGTACAAACTGAAACATCGGTTATCCTCTTGAAAATAAATATAGAATGTTTCACTAATCAGCAATTCAGATACTACATTACTTTTGTTGTATTTTTGTTTATCTTTATCCTACTTGAAAATGTTTTACATAAAAAAAACTAAACTTGCGACAAATCTATAAAAAAAGAACACATTGCTGATAATTTAATCTATTTTTTTACCGTATTTTCACGACTATAAGGCGCACTTAAACGTCTTTTTTTCCCCTCAAAATGTGCAGTGCGCCCTATGGTGCGGTGCGCCTTATGTGTGTTGTAACTGCGACTTTTGAGACCACCTCATTGAGGAGATGATGAAAGAGTGGCTGAATGTAAGGAGACCAGGTGTTTTTTTTCCACTCATCACCATCGCTGTTAATATGTAACTCCATGCGTGCCCATCTCATAGCTGATGTGAAAAACATGGTTAAACAAATTAACGCTGTGCTCGCTGTTCAACCGCTCGACATCGGTGTGAACCGGACCCAGCAGGTGCAGCAGAAGCAGCGAGTTTACATGCAAAGTCAATGGTTGACGCGCGTATAGGCGCAGCAAAAGGTCCCGCAGCGCATTTTGAGCAGCAGCCACAGCGCCTCGGGAGCGTTTAAGTATCTGACGCACCGCCAACGCGCTGCTGCTGCTCGAGATGGAAAAATTGAAGTTTTGCTGCTGGACGCGCCGCCCTCTAGGCGGGTCTCCTCCTCTTCAGCGCGGTGGCTGGCAGGTGTTTTTTCATCTAAATAATCTAAATCTTGCAGCTATATTTGCTGTGATCAGTGGGAATAAAGTAGTTTTAATATGTTTTTAAGTGAGAAAGGCCACCTGAAAACTTAATTGCAGTCAGTTCATCCAGATTATCTATTTCTGTCGGAGGCGCTCAGACCCCCACATTCCAGCGGTGCACCGACAGCAGAAATCCCTTCAACAGCAGCCTCACCGTGGCGGCTGGCAGGTGTTTTTCATCTAAATAATTTAAACTGCAGGCACCAGGATACCGGCAATAAAAGCGAACATATTCCGTCGGCAGGTTTCAGGATTTTAAGTTAATTTAGGAGTAATCACAGCGCTGTGTCATCTGCGATGTGTCTGTCTCATGGCCAGCTCGCAGGTTTGATTAATACTTTGTAATAAATACATGAATAAAGCACAGTCATACTCAGTTTTGGGCCCGCTGTATTTTTAAAATACGCAGTAGAGCTATTTAAAGGTAGTAGAGGACATGCACCTGTATATAAAAAATGCGCCCTATAGTCCGGTGCGCCTTATGTGTGTGTTAAATACAGAAATGGCACACATAACTGAGAGTGCGCCTTTTAGTCCGGTGCGCCTTATGTGTGTGTTAAATACAGAAATGACACACATAACTGAGACTGCGCCTTTTAGTACGGTGCGCCTTATGGTCGTGAAAATACGGTACATTTCTAAAAAAAATTGTAAGACTATTGTAGTACAAGAAAACCTCCACTCTTTTTTTTTTTTTTATTAATGTATGAATTTACAGTAATTTGTTAGCTTAAAATGAGCTTGTCGAGCAGAACATTGCTATATGTTTCCATTTGTTCAGACTTTTTACAAAGGCATCCTGACTGCTGCTGCTGGTGGCTTTGTGAAATGGTTTTGTTAAATTTAATTTACAAAAAGTATTGATCTGCTGCAGGAAAAAAAAACATTTCCAGGGTATTTCACGTTGTTAGATAGAAATTATACCTTGTTTTTACTGGTGGGGTACATTTTCAGTTTCTAAATGTTGTCAATCTGCAGAGCACCTGAGAAGTTCTCATGCACTCACCATTGCCATGAATGTCATATTGTCTTAGCTTTTACATGTGGATTATATGTTTTGAATTTCCGGATTTAGTTCAGGGCTGGAAGCTGAATATTTTGCTATTCTAAAAGTATATTTCAAGATGCACTTGGTAACATGATCCTTGGTTTTAGCTGTCTAGCTGTTGAACTGAACTGAAGCTTAGTAAGTTTTATGTACAGTAAACCCTCAGAACCACTGCTTGCAAAACATAGCCTGGCCGTACAGACTGATTTACACACAGTGTAAATTTACACACAGTGTAAATTTACACACAGTGTAAATCAGTCTTGTAAACCACTGTTGACTCCGGCCAGATGTGGCCTGACCAATCACAGTGCGAGAAGAGGGACTTTACGATGTGTGACTCTCAACGCCAGAATTATCCATAATGCAGCAGCATTTTTCTGCTAGCAGAAGAACAAGCTGGCCAATGGAGCAATGTTGCAGTAAAAATTAAGAATATAAAAGTGAGCACATCCTTTACCCTCATGTTTTTAGGCAAAATCGACAGAAATCGGTCACTCGAGAGTTGACATGTTTCACAGATTACAAAATTACAAGAAAAGAGAGCCGCTTGGAGTTTTTCCGTCACTTCCATAGTTATCCGAATAGTTCTAAACTTATGTTGCTGACCCAGTTAGTACAGCATTTGAAATCGAGCTCTACCAGCTCTTTATCAGACTGATCCATCCTTGTATACATCATAGCAGTCTGGCTGACCAGGCCAGGCAAAACAACCC
The DNA here is from genome assembly GCF_000732505.1 of Cyprinodon variegatus. Taxonomy (NCBI): domain Eukaryota; kingdom Metazoa; phylum Chordata; class Actinopteri; order Cyprinodontiformes; family Cyprinodontidae; genus Cyprinodon; species Cyprinodon variegatus. The sequence goes on from NW_015150693.1 coordinate 1,052,850, forward strand.
ATGGGCGTAGGTTTCCAGAGGGACCATAGGGAGATGTCCCTACCAAATTTTTGGACCGACCTACTTGTCCCTACCAACGATTAGATATGAATATTATGTTTATAATTTAAAATACAGCATTGTTGCAGCAGTAAAGGAGTTCTGGATGAAGAATATTGACAGACGAAAACATTTTTTATCTAAAATGCAAAATGTTTACATATTTTTTTGCAATTTTGGTATAATTCCTGCTCTAAGTTTGTCACCCTGTGAGCTAAAGGCATGTTTTAGAGTCTCTATACTCCATTTAACGATTATTCGATTACTAAATTTGTGAACATTATTTCAATAATAGAATAATCCGATGAATTGTTTCAGCCCTAGATAATATACATGAAATGGGTTAAACAGAGTAACTACAGCCTGGATGTACAACTTGTATAGTGAAGTTAATGTTCTAAATGCTCAGTGTCAGTTCCAGTGCTCATGTAAATAAACAGAATTTATTTGGCATCCATTGAATCTATTATTTTGCTTTGTTTAATGATACAAAGAGAACATTTAAGAGAGGGTTTTACCTCTGCACAATTCTATATCTTCAAAAGAAAAATAGGATAAATCAACATATAACAGACATATTTAGACTATATTTGGTTAAAGAGGCACAGATTTACCTAATGTCTTAGTTGCTGGTAATTTCAAATGCAAACCTTTTCAAAGTGGAAAATAGTCCTAATTCCACATTCATTAGAGCCAGTGATGACAAACAGCATCTAGTGTCTGTAGTGTTTATACAATTTGAATAAATGTAGCAAGAAATACTGCTTTCATCTTTAAATGAATTACACACTGATTTTCAAGTCAAGCATAAAAAAACGAGCATGCTTATTTTTGCCTAGGACCAATGACATCAGACCAATCGTGTACCTACCAAAGTTGAAATCAAACCAATGCCCTTGAAACAACCCCCCCACCATGCTTAACAGATTGCTTGGTAATGAAGCCTCACCTAGATTCTTGAAATATTTGTGTTTAGTCAATATTTGTCTTATCCAACCATAAAACTCTTCTCATGAAGATATTTTGCTTGTTCACAGAAGAAGGTGCAAACTCAGCTGAGATGAAAGACTCCTTCTTTGTGTAAATGTGGAGAGGGACATTGGTGTGCATGCATCTTTTAACTTATGATGAGCATTGGTGGTTTTCAGGTTGCCTTTGAACATTCCAACCAATAGGCTGGTGAAGATTCTCAGCCATCCAGGTCATAGTCATTCCAAAAAAAACAAAAAACAATCCACTGGACTTTGTTTCCAAGTTTGAAGACATCTCACTTCACATCCAGGAAGCATTTTCAAAGTCCAGTGGATTGTTTCTTAACTTTTTTGGAATTCTAACCAATAATTTTTGATTTGTGGTAACAATTTGTGTCAGGTGGGTAAATGTTTGGCAGCTTTGGAAGCACAGAGCATATAATTATCCAATTAAACAGTTAAGCCCAACATTATTAGATTAAGAATTACTTTAATTCGACACAAAAATTGTGCACAGCAAATGAAATTGGTATCTGATAAAAAGTTTTTGTTTAACTTTATTTAAGGTATAACAGCAATTTACACCAAAGACATCTTAAGACACCTTAAATGATAAACAGTTCCAGTTTAAATCCAGTAACTTAACATCAACTCCCTTGGTATTCAAGAATGTGTAACAAGTGAAATTTTCTTTGTAATTACCTTGCACCTTGGTCCTAACAAAAAAATTTGTCCAAATATTTGGACTTCTATTGATTAGCTGTTTTTTTTTTTTCCTCAATATGCCTTACACTATATATTAAAATAAAGAGATACGATTGAAAATCCATGCTGTGATCTACATCAGTTCTCCAGCTTGCTTAAATCATTCACATTCATGCATCTGATAACCTGCAGACACACAGAAACACTGTCATACTCTGCCAATTTTATTTTTATACCAACTCAAGTCATGTGGAATTGAGGTTAAAGCTTCAGAAGCAGTGGGATTCTCATCTGCTGTTTCTGTTGACTGACCCAAATCTAGCTGGCTTCGCTCCGGTCACATATGAACTCTTATTTTCCTTTTCTTTTCTTTTTTTCTTCAAATATAGATTGAAACCTAAAATCTAATATAGTTCCCTACTTCATATGTGCTGTTGTTTCTCTCTGTATGCACCAGTTTCAGACCTGGGATACTAATATAATATTAGAATATTTATCTCATATTTCAATAGGTTCAATAAAAGCATAAGTAAAATAAGTATGTGCATTATTACGAACTTTGCTGGTGGATCTTAACACAGTAGAACATTATTCAAAGGTTATTTAATTGGGTACTTAAAAAGTTAATTTGATGTATAATGTGTTTTAATTAAGCAGTTATCTCTGATTGTTTTAAATGATTGATTACTGTAGCTGACAAGAACACAAATATCAGTTTCTCCGAAAATGAAGATGCTTAATAAAGTAACTACAGTAAGGATTTAACTGTTGTCCAGTAGACAAGCAAAGTCACCACCTACAATAAGGATAAGTCCCTACAGATTAAGGTTGATTTTTACCGGGTTACCTATCCAAACATATATTGGAAAGTTTAGCACAAGCAACATCGATAACCATAAACTTAATTGATATACCATATTTGTAAAGTGTTTTTATAATGTTTTTTGTTGTTGGCATTCACTGGTGTGATAACTATTTTAAATGCTATTATCCAAAACACATTTAAAATTTCAGTTGAAATTTCGGCTCTTTGGGTTAAAAATGGAGTTCACCAGAATCTTTCGCTGATGGAAAAGACACTCAAATACATTTCTTACACTAAGACCTTAAAGTCCAAGGTTGTACTTCCTAGTTTAAAGAAAATGTGTGGAGTTTTAAAACTTTCAGCCAAGCAGCTTTTGCCAACAACATTTAGTTGTTTTTTTTTTTCAAAACAAAAACAAATTTATTTTATTTAAATATATCTAAGCCTTTGCACATTCAATTAGTTAAAATCTTCTCAAATCTATCTATTTATCTGTCTGTCTGTCTGTCTGTCTAAATATCTATGTATCTGTTTACCTACTAACTATCTCTATCTATCTATCTAAAATGTCATATAAGTAACTTAGGTATCTAAGTAAATTTTTTTTTACTTTTACAGAGTAGCTTACTTACTTACTTCCATTTTGATTACACCCTACTGGGTGTCGTGAACAGAAACTCTAATGACTTACAGCTTCCGTTTCATCCAGACTATGTCTTGGAAAAAATAAGCCCCCACACATTCCCTGTGAGACTCTTCCTCCCTTTTTTTTTACTTCAACATCTCCTCCTCCTAGTTACATACCTCCTTATGATCTGTCGTCCCACACAGAGGAAAATAAAGAGGAGCTAAAACAGAAGCTACAAGCTTATGGAAGAACAGTTTTTAGGAGGAGGACATGATTGTCATGTTTAAATGTTAAAGGGGACAATTTGGTGTTCTATAATTTTACTTCGATCATGCTTATCCAAACAAACTGGTGCTTTTAGTACAACCACACTAAGGTGGACTGATATCGCCACAGAGATACAGACATTCATATGTTCACACATGGTTGCAAATCTCATCATCTACCTCTTTGGTTAATCCTGCATCGTAGAAGTGAAGCATGCTGTTTCTTTATGCCTGATTTCTTTTTTTTTCTTTTTTTTTGGAGGCAGGATTATTGAGAAAATATGTTAACAGTTATGGTTTTCCTGGAAATTCCTCTAAAAATAAAGTCAATGAAACAGAAGTGAATTCTATGTGCAAAGTACTGTGCCGCAGAGATTCAAGAAGAGTTTGAGTCATAGCTGACCTCTGAGGCAGAATTCTGAGGTTATATCACCACAGGAGGGAATATTTTAATCCCACAGTGCCAGCCAGATTGCTGGAGATAGAGTTACTGCCTTTGTGCTGTTTTCTTTGAGTGGGTGTTATTTGAAATCGCTGTGATTTCCCAACATTGAGAGCTTGACCTTAATTTAGGGGCCAACTGGGACATTCAGAGTTTCATCCCATTATGTTGTGGCTCTGCTGTTTTTTTTTATCGTTCCCTATTTCCTGAAATAGACATAAATATATTCAAAATCTTTTGTGTTTCCACCTTCTTTATTCACCTTAGGGTTTTTCTATCGCGGATCAATTTCAGGGCTTGTAAATATGTTCACACGCCTTGAGCATGTAAAACTTTTTAATTGTGTTACATCTACAAATTCCCTTCCATTGAAATAGTACATAATAGACCTAAAGTGGAGGGAAAGGCAGACATCATTTTCAAAAGATAGAAATCCAAAAAATGTGGCATGTATTCAGCTTTTTTTACTTCTATAGCTTTGAGTTAAATTCAATCAATTGTCTTCAGAAGGCTGGTGTGTGGAAAGCTAAGATACTGTTTAGCTGTAGTACATTTTTCTGGAGGTCTTTGAAAATGTATTTCCAGTTCTTGCCACATATTTTTGCAGAGTTTCTGCCATTACAAAACATTACTATGCTTCATTCTTTTGTTATTCTGACTGTATGTTTAGGATAACCATCCTTCTTGAAGATGAGACCCGAGGCTATCACAGGCTCTGGAAGTTTTTTTAAATACTGTTTTCCTGTTTTTTGCTTCATTTCTTTTTCTTTCTACAGCTTTTTATTCTACTATGAAAAAGCATGATGCTGCTGAATTCATGTTGGGGGACTTTTAAGGGAGTTTGATTACAACTGGGTAAAATGTAGATTTAATTTTTAGTTCTCGTTTATGCAATTTTTGGTCAATCACATACCAAAAAATATGCATCTATATTTGTGGTTTTAGGGTGAAAACCAGCAGACGGTTTTAAAGTGGTTTGGATATTGCAGACTACACTGTGTGAATCACTTGGAGATTTTTTTTTCCTTGTAAACTGGAGCAGTATCACATGGCTTGGACTGAATTAGTACAAGAGAATGAATACAGAGCTCCATGGGCACATCTCTGGAAAAAAAGGTTGTCGGAGAGCGACATATAGCAAAATGCTTTCTTTAAGTCACAAAGCAGTATGTCGTTCTCCAGCTAAGAACACATCCTGCCTTGTTTTGTCTTTGTTGCTCCTATTTTGGTATTAGAAAAAGAACACAGCATTCTTTTTTTGTTTCTGTCATTTTCTTAAAGTGCCCCAGCATGTCTCCTGTTTAATCTTTTACTCACACATTCTTAACAAGCATTACATCCACCCATCTTGTCACTGTCAAGTCATCACAGATCATCCTCAATCATGCTAGAGACTTTTGATCCCTTTTTCCTCTCTTCTTACCACCTCTCCTTCCTCTTCCTTTAACCATTTGCCAGATGACACAGCCTATCGACGTGGAAAATATCCCACCAGACGAAGGTGATGAGTCATGTGCATCACAGGCTGCTTGGACATGTCACAGCCTGCCACATTCCACAGCAATTTTCACTGTACGAAGAAAAAAACAACCTCACAATTTAGCTAAAATAAATCTGCTTAGTCACAAATCCTGTGTGACCAAAACTCTTGTGCAACTTAAAGTCTCCTTACTTTTTAGCTAAAAAGAAGAATGGAATCATGTGTTTGATGATTAACCAGGAGATACACTTAAGGTGAATGGATGAGATAAAAAAGATAATTTAAAGGAGGTGTAACAAAAGCGAAAGAGTGATCTGGAAGATGTAGACATAAAGACAACAAAAAATGTGATAAATTATCCCACACAACAAGTTCTCAAAGAAAGAAAAAAAATCTGAGAAAAGCTTTTAAAAAAGATATAAATAAACTAAGGAAGGAGAAAAAAATTGTAGAAAAAAAAGCTACTGTGCTGATCGTTAAAGGACAAACTTTTTCCATGTTATCACTTCACAATTCCCGACATCTGTGCATTTTAATTGGGATTTTATGTACAGTAATAGAGCCTGTACATGAATTTGTGCATGATGGATGTGCAGTGAAAGGGAAAACTGTTATTGTTTTTATAATGTTTGCTGAATTAAAAAAAAAGACTCATCAGCTTCTCTGTCTCTGCTTAATAAAAGCATCCCCTCCATTCAGGTCAATTTAGTTTATTTATATAGCTACATTTCACAGCACTTCTTCTCAAGGCACTTTCAATTGAGATATTTTAATCAAATCCTGCAGCCAGATTGGTTACGTTTTCTATCTAAGGAAACACTGATTGCATTGAGTTATTGATTTTATCGACTGTGCAAGATTTGCTCCTGCTGGATGAGCATGTATTGATAGTAGATATGCGCTTGTCATGTTTTTGACTCTACAGCACTCCCTCACACCGTGCATGCATTCAGCAGCAGTGAAGAGGAAAAAACTACTCAGACTCAGTGTAAGCAGCCATTTGACAAGACTGGAGGTTGAAAGAGACCGAAGCAGACATTCAAGAGGAACACAGAAGCACTGATCCATAAATACCTTCTATGTTAGATAAAGTTACAGTAAACTAGCTCCATAGATTGCTCTGTCTATTAAAAAAACTAAAAAAATAAGAAGATGAGCTACGAGTCAGTTTTGAAGTCAAAAGGGATAAATAGGAAGACATGCAGATAGTCACAGTAAAAGCTCAGCCAATAGCTATGTCTAACAGAGAAACATGACTAAGCTCTGAAAAACAGTTCCTGCTCTATCATCTATGATCTAATGTGATGGCAACAGCCCAGCTGATATTTCGCTCTAGGATAGTCTCAAAGCCAAATAGGAACAAACCAGATGAAGCTACTATGACGAGAAAATGCAGAGAGAGCATAAAGATAGGGATTGAACCTACAAATACTGCAGAATCGCAAAATAGAGAATGAGGCGAAATGATAGAAGGGAAGTAGAAGTCCCCATGTTCTTCAGCAGCCTAAGTCTTTAGCAGCATATTTCCATAGATAGCTCAGGATAAACTGAGCCACCTTAACTATGAGATTTATCAAACAGGAAAGTTTAAGTATAGTTTTCAAACAAAGCAAAGGGCTCTGTTAGAAACATGAGGAATAATCAGATCTTTGATACAAGATTGAGCTTTGTTATTTGGGGCTTTATATATGAGAAGGAGGATTTAACATTCTGGATTTAACTGGAAGTAATTTAAAGAAAGATAAAATAATATAAATGCGATCTCTATCTTTAATTGTTATCTGGCTGCATCTTTTTGGATCAGATGATGGCTTTTAACTACAGTTTGTGGACATCCTGATAGCAAAAAGTCTTAAAGTAGCAAATGCTTGGGCCCATCCAGATAAAGTAATGACTAATCCGCTTCTTTCAAAGATTCTGGTCCAAAGGCAATGTCTTCTGTTTTGTCTACATTCAAAATCAGAAGGTTTAGAGTCCTCTATGTTTCAAAACATTTCTGTAGTGTATGTGACAGGTCAGTTTCATCAGGGTTTTTTGACAAATATAGCAAAGTATCATTAGTATAAGAGTAAAAATGTATCATATGCTGTCTGAAAACCCCGGAGGAAGAAATGGAGGAGGAAGGAGGAAAATGTAGACAAATAAGACTTAAACCAACCTGGTGTAAGGATTCCTATCTGTTTCTTCCTAAGAAGCTGTCATTCCCTGCTCCCACTGCTGCACTGGCATTTAGGGCTGAGGGATTACACCTGTAGTAGCTCCACAGGAAATTGCTGCACCCGGGCAAAGCACTATATATACTTGCATCATCTAGAGGGTAATTGTTAGATACTTGAAAGCCATTGGTGTAGACCCCAGCATTCCTTTCTTTGATCTTCTGGTATCTTTCTTGTTTTCTAAGGCCAGTCTTGACCATTGGATACTCCTTTTGGCTTCTAAACTCTGGACATTGAACTCCTGCCTTGCATCACAACCAAACGTGTGTG
>NW_015150693.1:1061975-1075443 GCF_000732505.1 Cyprinodon variegatus
AAAACTACTTTTTACCCCCTTATCATAGAAAACATAGCAAAGCCACTCTTTGCCACTGAGCACAGGAGGAGCAGAAGCAGTAGACGCAGCTGTAAACACTTTACTGGACGTGCCTCAGGAGCATCACCTTAATGTGTACAAGCATCAAAAATTAAGCAGCAGGCGCTTTTTGCTACTCATATCGTAGTGGGAACATAACATTATACTTTCCGATTGTCTGAATTAACCTGTGAAATATAACATTGTAACTAAAAATGATTGCATGTCTTCATTATGAAATTTCCACCTCTAGTCAATCACACATGCTTCCTATAATGAGGACAAAAGTAGTGTTACAACAAAGACAAGAAGTTAGCTGCATTCCACCTCAAGATGCAGGAAATAGCATTTCAGTCTAAATTTCAAAATTTCGCAGAGCAAAGTCTAAAGATGTGAGATACCAAGGTGTACACCCTATGAAATATTCCTAGCTAAAAGCCTGCTGACAACAAATCTAGAATTTGATAGTAAGTGCCTGTTGAATGATACAAATCGACAAACAGAAGTTTTTTTTCTTCTTCTTTTTAAATTGAATGGGGGAACTAAGAATTGAATGTTAGAAAGAATTGTAACTATGAAATGGCTTTGGGCTAATCAATAAATCACTCAAAGTTTGCACCACCTTCTCGTTGCATAGAATTTTTGGGGCATTTGAAAATGTAAATAGCTAGAGGCAGTTAAAAGTCTTTTTTTTTGTGCTAATTTTCAACTAAGACTCCACCTGTAGAAATAACAATTAAATTAGGTTTGCTGTCAACAGATTCTCTCTCCTTAGCTTTGGATCTCTGCAGTTAATCCAGTGGGCCTCTTGGCTGCCTCTTTAATTAATGATCTATAGTTGTTCAATACTCTTTTCTATTATAATATGATGGATTAGATAGTGCTACAAAGCTTCTGATGTTTTTTTTATCAAACAAATTGAAACTTCACTGGTGCTGTATATCTGGCCTGTCTGTTGTGTTCATTGGCCTTTAAGTTACTTTTTGATCCCTTAGGCCTTCAAGAATAGCTGATTTTATACTGAAAAATCATAATTAAATTACAAAACGTGAACTCTATTTACCCTTTAGGGTTGGGTAAAGGGGTTTTGCTTCATTTGATCTAATCAAGATCTATTAGATTAAAAGTGGAAGGTCACAAATGCAATCCACAGGTTTTAGATTTTTTTTTTTATTATTTAATTAGGTATTTGAAACCCATGCTTTCTTTTACCAATACCAATGAAATACGATGAAAACTTTGAAGCAGCAAAATCCTTAAAAAAAAGTTTGACATGTAAATATTTTAAATGGACAGATATTAAAAAAACAAGAGAACATGGAAAGCACCAAATAGTCTGGGATCTGAAAGAAGTGACGCTATAAAATTGCTTAGTGAATATGTACACCTATAAGTAGTCACTCCAAGTTGTTGCTCTGATGAAAACCTCTAGTGCAGTTATTGCAGGGTACTGCTGGTAAAAGCCTCATGTGTCAGCACATTCAAAAGGCTCACAGACATGTGATAAATAGCAGTAGGATATCTCAAAGTGTTCTCAGTAGCACTGATGGGCTCTTAGAGTAAACTACTGACCTGTAGGAGCAAGCATCAGCAGCCATTTATGCTTCAACAGACATTTTACTCCTGCAGTCTGACAAGTTCAGGCCTCAGCACATGGATTAGTGGGACGCTAAACCACTAATAAGTTCTATAGGAGAAAAAAAAAACTCTAAGATTGATCGCAGCCATATTCCTTCAGTAGTTTTGGCTAAGAACACATAAAAATGCACACCCTCTTAGCCAGACACACTTTCTGGTAACATTCTAAGTGAGAAAAATAAGAACACAAAGTGAATGGCAACAATAGCTCTTTCATCGGAAAAAGACATTTCTCAACTCCTAAGAACTAGGGAAGGACTACTTTCTATATGACACAAAAAGAGAGTACACAGTGTTTAAGTAAGCAATAAATGAAAATAAAAATAAAGAAAAGACACAAATAAAGACAGAAGCACTGACCCAAGATTGCCTCCTACTGAATATGTGATTGATTCACCGTTTGATTTTACCTTTTTCTGTCTTGATTCAGAGTGGAAGAGGACACAGATGTCAGTTTGCAGGATGTCTGCTCTGAGGTAAAAGCTGAAAAATTCTCCTTTTTTATGGAGGCATTTAATTTATGCACAATTTATCTGTGCATAAAATGTGTTATTTAATAAAATTTTAGAGGCTCTTGTTATTGCATGTTCTTTATTTGTACTCCATTTTACTTGAAAGAAAAGCAGAGTCAAGATGAAATGCCCTTTTGCCTCTTTTAAAGCAACTAAAGTTACCACATCCTACCTAGCACATCTAAAGTCTAGTTTTGTGGTTTGTACACATCCATGCATGCATGCCCCTCTCACCTCATCACTGGAGCAGCTCTTGAACATGTCTCTTTCATATTTTTCTTTTTTTTTTCTGCAACAATGCTTTTATCTGCATGCTATGAATCAGAGAAGGTTTTTGAATCTTTGTAGCACTGTGCGACCAAAGTGAGCATGCAGCTGGATGACTGCATGGATCCTGCTGGAGGGATGAGACCAAGTTATATTCTGTTTATATGGATGAGTGTAACCTTGCCCAGGGTGGGAGTCCACACAGGAATTGTTCAGGCTTTGGTCTCACTGTAGCTGCTACAGACCTTTAAGGATTGCACAGTTTATGAGTTTATCTGATTGCCCAGAGGTCTCGCTTTTACAAATAGGGGTCACTAAATACGGCCCCACAGGCCATTTAGGTAGTGCAGGTTTTCATCATTTTCCATCAGCCATCCAAAACTTTTAAGAGGCGTCCAAGAGTAATATTATTTCTTTTTTGGTCTACAGGTTGATACTGAGAGAGTAGAGACACCACAGAGCCTATGGCAACGTCTGGACCACCAGTATCCTTTCCTTGCTTTTTTTCCCTCTGAACAACTCATGATTTAATGCCTTCTCTAATTTTGCGTCAAAATTTGACACCATATATTCAACACTAATGTGTTTGACTAAAGATTTAGTTTAGATGTAACTAGCTAGTCGATATTTATACATATATATAAAGAGAATTCATAAGAGGTCTGATGAAATCACATCTTAAAGCCTAAATGCTTCACACTTAAGACTTTCAACCACATAGCTTTAAGTTCCAATGCAAATGATTTGATTGAAAATATCTGTTAACCAGCAGCTTTGAAGTTCATAACCGCAATGTTTTAATATTTCCTTGAACCCAAGCTAGTGCTGCTTTACCTTTACTGAACCTTTTACATTTATTATGAGTTGTGCATAATGTGTGTAGAAGCCATAAAAGGGAAATTAATCTTAAGCAGGATTATTAACTAAATTATTAGCCAAAATGGATGGAACTGATGCTAATGAAACATATGGAGAGGAGAGGGTCAGGCAAATGAAAATATGTTCCAAATAAATACATTGATATCGAGGATTTCTACTAATCTTTAGTTGGGAGGCAAAAACATGGGAAAGTCACCAATTTTTTTATATGTGTAAGACATTCTCTAATGTTTAAGGATCTAATGTACTGTTCTAGTAGGAAATATGAAATCCATTTAGATTTAACTCATTTTTAGAGTCAATTGTTTTAAAGCAAAAGCTGTCTTTTTTTCCTTACATCCAGAAAATACCCTATTTTAAAATTGGTACATCATGATTTTGCTTAGATATTGCGATTAACTAAAGCACTAGAAGTTTTTTTTTTTTTAAAGATCTCTCCTAAGTTTGAGTAGAGTTCAAAGATGGCATGGTAAAAATGAACATTTTTAAAACACAGTAAGAGCCAGCATTCTCAAGGCCATCACATTTATAAGATGTAGAGCTCATTTATCAATATACCTTCAGGACTTTCATGCTGGTGTTAATGTTTCTACAAAGCTTTCATGCAAACTGAGATGCAAAGAAAATAGAGTTTGTCCTTCAGGAACAATAAGATAGAATCTTACATAAGTGAAAAGCAGTAGACATAATTAATTCAACAAGACTTTTTTTTTCTTTCCTAAACATTAAGTGAACATTATGTCAAATTCATGTAGATTTCTTTCTTTTTTTTTTTTTCTTTGCAAAGCATTTGCAGAAGGTATTACACAATTTTCACAATGTTTCTGAAATATCTTCAAATCGGAAAAATCAGAAAATATTCCAGAGTAATTCTGATTCCTGGCAGACAATTAGACAGTACGAACAGTTAGTTCCAATAAACTAGTTTTGACCTTTCAATTGAATTTCATGAAACTACATTAGATTGAAGTTAATTTAATTTGTTTACCTCTTTTATAGCCCCTAACTTGCTTAATGAGGAGGAGATGATTTTACTGTATAGCAGTCATTTCTGTGAAATAAGTGAATATGCAGCAGAGTACATTTAAACGGGAAATGAATGGAGATAACCAAAACGGATGCAGCATCAGACTGTTGGACAGATTTTCTTGATATGCATGACGATATAAGTTTACTTTTTCTAATTCCTATCTTGACTGTTTTTTTCTTTTTGTTTTGTTTTTTTGTGTCTCTCAGTTGTTTTCACACTGAGTTATCCTCTTTAGGTTCATCTTTTTATTTGTGATTATGCCCTTACATTCTGCCAATTTCTGTCTTTCCCACTTTTGTTTCTTTATCTTTTGTCTGCTTGTGATTTTCTTTTTACTTTTTATTTATGTGATTTTCTTTTAACCGCAAAAGTCAAATATATGAAACGGGATGGATGGATGGATGGATGGATGGATGGATGGATGGATGGATGGATGGATGGATGGATGGATGGATGGATGGATGGATGGTGTTTTGGTGCACAGTTTATCTGGGGAAACTAACTAAACGATGTGGTACATTTTTTTTTTTGTCCACAGAGTTTACGGCCTAACAAATGAATCAGATTTTCCATAAAAATTCAACGCCACATTGTTCCCTTTAGCATTCAAACAACTCCATGTTCCTGCCACTAAAATGTTCCCTCACAGTTTCATATTGTCTCACCCACACTTAACACTGATTGGTGTGAAAAAGAGATGCACTTCGCCTGCCAAGTTTCATAGAGGCAAGGGACTTTGAGACTGTAGACATCTAGGCTGATATTAGACATATTCATTGGAAACAGATTCCTAACATTTGTCTACACAAACGGTACCCAGTGGCTATGGTTTTAAAAGCAGACATAATGGGTTAATTTGCACATGTAGGTGAGCACTTTTTTGACGCATTATATTTATGTAAATTAGAAGCTAGGCGAGAAGATTAGAGAAACTGTGAATTGGATGAAAGAGAAGTGCTTCAGAATGACTGTGGGAAAACACAGTGAAGGTGTTTTCAGGTGCAGCAGTAAATCCCTCTGCCACGCAGTCTGAGGGCTTGGCTCTGAGGTGTCCCAACCTCCAGGCTTCCTGTCGCTCCTTGTATTATCCACTGTGTAGGCCTGTGTGTAGCAGTCACTAGGACAAACATTTCACTCTTAGGCGTTCATTTTGTTGGAGATCAAAGCCCCTTTGATGTCTGCTGCTGAACTGGTTTGTACGCTGTATCATTAGAGACTGAAAACAGATGGTTTCTTTTAGAATTGGGCAACTCAGTGGCCACCCATGGTTAAAAAATGTTAACGTCGTGAGTCCCATGAATGAAGACGGCATTACCTTTATTTACAGTAGCACAATTGGAACCAAACATTTAAACTGTATGCATAGACAAACAATCGTGTTTTCCACTGACTTTAAATTAGTTGAAACTAGAGGTCTGCAACCTTTGCAATTAAAAAAGTCGTTATTCCTTAGGTCTGCCTAGTTAAAACTCGTTTCGAGCAATTTAGAATTTCTTGAAAATATCAGAATAGTATAATCTCAGTATAAATATGCTTTGAAAATTCATTACAGTTATTCCATGAAAAAAAAAAAATGAAAAAAAAACTGCTAAATTCTCCAGCAGGGTGGGTCAAATGCTGAGAGTGAATTTCCCCATTGTGGGATGATAAAGGGATTTACATTATATATTGTATTATATCTTTATTTAGAAAGATTAGTCTTTTTTTTTTTCTTCTAGTTTTTACCCTGCTCTGTCAAAAGCTGTTGTGGGAGCACCATGTTGCAGATCTGTAGAACTAAACCTTTCCTATTTCAGGTCTGTTATGAGTATAAAGGATATTTTTAATTTTAACATAATGAGGAAGAGAACTTTACTATCGTCAGAGTCAAATGTCTGCCTACATTTAGAGAGCTGTACATTTAAACTGAAAAAACACATATGATTATGTCATCAATCTTTTGTCTCTCATAAATCTTTTCACAACTTTTTCTTGAATGATATCATGAAAAAACTCTCAATGATTTAAATTTTTCATTTTCATCTGATCTAAAAGATGTACTTTTGTAAAAATAACAATAAAAAAACATTGTGATTTCCAGCCCTTATGTCATTTAGACCGGTTAGCGGCATAACTTTCAAATTTAACACCAAAAAGTATTATAGATGACTCTGAGCCATCTCTAATCTCCTTTTGGGAATCTTAGTATTTTTCATGCAGCTACTGTAAAAAAGGAAAGGTAGATAGAACCAACACTTTATGTCATGAATTTGTATTAGCAATAAGACATGTAGCTTGAAAGTCCAGCTGAATCTCAGAAAATTTAGACAAATCAGCTAAAGGCTAATAGTAGCATCCAATCAGTCCAAACTCTGTATATCAGATGACATAAAGAACTTTTTGTTGATAAAGCAGATTTTCCCAAGAACAGCTAATGATGAATTTAATTACAGCTTGGACAATTAGATGTTAAATAAATTAAAAAAAAAAAAAACCTGAGACAAGTTTAGAAAAGGAGAAAATGGTGAATGTGACATTTTCTCCTAAATTACTTGCACAAATGATTTAAGAACAAATCTGTTCGTACGATCGGTTCTTGCATGAGGCACAAAGAAACACAGAAAAATGTAACAGTTTAGCAACGGTGACTTTTGAAGACCTTGGTATAACTTGTTGGAAAAAGGAAAAAAAAAACTTTCATCAACAATTCAGTGGAAACTGAGGCATATTTTACGAACTTTACGCCTTTGCAGATGATGAAGCAAAATCATTGATTATCACTTTCACAATAATGCTTAAAAAGGCAGTCCTTTGAGCATGGGACTCTTCTACTTTGGAAAAGAGATCCAATCAAGCAACTCTAGGAGCAGCTTGTTAAAAAAAAATACATGCACTGTGTCAGAAGACAGAGGAGATAAAGTCTCTGAACGACTGAGAGTTTAATATGAAAATAAAAAATCTCTACATCTTGACCTCATTGAAATTCTGTTGAAATTTCTCCAAAAGCTGTTTGATAAATGCAACCCCAAAAGTTGTGTTTTACTCCAAGCAGTAATGAGACATGGATAGATTGCAGTCATTTAGTAAAGATTTAGCCAGACAGCTGAAATTAAGCATGTTAGAATGAAGGAGGAGAAACAATTCTTTGTCATCTGTCAGGAAAATGCAATTCTAGGTAGAGCTGTGGAGTGGTGAAACTAAAGCTTCTTTCCTAATGCAAAACATCTTTTGGCAGATGCAGTGTGATGGCTTGGGTCTGAATGGGAATACAGGACTTGACATGATTGGAGGCAATCTTAATGCAGAGAGATATAAAGACAATATTATGGAAGCTAAGGCAACTTACCTCCACCCACTGGGCCGGAGCCAATGCTCGCCCCCTTGGAGGGTTTTTTCAGAGACTTCCCCTTAGATGGGACGACATTTGTTCAGTCCTGACTTCAGTCTTACTGAACAATTCTGGGATCTGCTTGAATGTTTTTTTTCTCCAAAAATGAACAGCTTTATTTTTCTTGCCATGCCCTTATAAAAAGTAATACAGTTCTATTTAAAACATTGCATGTAAATTACTCACAATGCGTATTTTGAACATTTTATACGTTCAGGTTTAGTTCCATGATAGGATGGCCAGACCTGGTGCAGCTCGATTTAAAATGCGGGATTAATAGGGTTGGCCCCACAAGGTTAGAATCAATTGGATGACTATAAATGTAACGCTAGAACTCCAAGCGATGCTCTCTGTTTTTGTAATTTTACAGTCTGTGAAATATGTCAAGTGAAAAATAGCAAATACATCCTCTTTAAGAAGAAATTATACAAAATCTTCCCGTTGTTGAAGTTTTAACGTTAAATAAATCTCACTTTTGATACCACAAAGAGCATCATTAAAACATTGCCCCATTGTGGTCGCCATCTTTCTGTTATGCTAGCAGATAAGCAGAAAGGCTTATCTGCTAGCAGTGACACATCAGAAAGTCATGCAATTGGCCAGAGTCAATTGTGGTTTACCAGACTGGCTCCATGAGGTACCCAAGTATATCACAGGCAGGGCTGCATACTTGTTCTCTGTGCTCATGGCTTGCGATTTATGTGGCTGCAGATTCTCTCTTACTCATGTGTTGACCTGTTTCTGTGTTTGACCTTTTGTCATTTTGAGGGTGGAACCAACCCAGGAAAGTGAAATGCTGCCGAGACAAATATTCAGTCCACTTCCATGTGTTTTAAATAAAACTGCTTGTATTAGTTTTTACTATGTGCTCTTTTGGCAGAATTCTGACTTCGTACATTTCATACTTGTTGGGTGGATGTTTGGAGTAAGGAATAGAGTGGTACTAATTTATGGACTCACAGTGAAGTGACAACTCCATAAAACTTTTTAGGCTAATGAAAAATGTAATGAGTCCCAACGAGACAACAATCCGTCTGCCAGTACCTCTGGATTTGCTTCTAATTTCTTTGTCCAATAAGAAAAGACAGCACCTCCCATCAGGCAAAGATTAGGAGAGCCCCCATAGATTGATTCCCAGCAATATGTAGATAAAGCTGCTCATTTGCTTGCTGCATTGTTTTCCTTTGGACATATTTAAATGTTGGACAGTGAAAGAAATCAGATAACTGTGTTAACATGTACGGGGTAGTCACATTGCTGGAGTGAGATCAAGCAATGGTAATGCATTTTTGGGAATTCAGAAAACCCCTGTAATCAGAGTACAGTCATATTCAATGAGCATGGAAGTGGTCTCATTGGCTGACTAGCAATACATACTGGTTAAACATGGATGCTACCCACCGGAGTGTGTGACCAAGCTAGTGAACAGCATATAAAGGTCAGGTTGGACACAAATTGCTCACACTGCTTCTGATTTAAAAAAATGTTTTAATACTTTTACACATTTACTTGAGTAAAGAGGACAAGTTGATACTTCGACTTTTACCAGAGTGTTTATAAACTGCAGTATCTATACTTCTACTTAAGTAACAAATGTGTGTACTTTTGACACCACTGATAGTTTGCCTGTCTGGATTTTGTTTGCTTCCCAGACATGATTCTTATTCAGTGTCCGGAATTCAGGTTATAAACAAAGAAGGAGGATTGTTTTTCATTTTTTATAGATAAGATCTGGAATATATTACTCAGACCCAACCCAAATATTTTTAAACCCTTTACAGACTTTGTCCCTCTAAGGCTGTCACCAAATGCAGCTGCTTTATACTCCAGTTACCACAGAGAGCTCAGTCAGAAAAAAAAACCCAAAATGCTTTAGCCATAAACTTCTAAACATTTTATAGTGTTTCTACTATGAAACCATGATCAAAACGTTTGTAACATATGTAATAAATAAAAAATAGAAAGTGTTCTAAAAGGGCATTAGCCAAACCATCAGAGAAGATGTTTATAGGCTGTAAAACAACTGAAGCTCTTGTCCAGCCAGTTTAGAAAGCATATTGTTAAAATGGCCCAAAGTCCACAATCTCATTAAATGCAGGATCTTTGGCAATCCCATTCTAACTGAAACTGAGTTAGTTCTAACAGAAAAATCATTTTTATGAGGGAAAAAAATTATATTTTTTCTCCTTTCTGCTCAACAGTTAGTCACCACTTTGAGTCAGAATTTTTGTCTTTATTTAGAAATAACCCAGTTAATACATTTAGTTTATCGTAGATTATTTGTGGAACAGCTTATATCAACATTAACATGAATTGGTTTTATGAAACAGTTTAAGAAAACGAAAAGATAATAGTTTTGAAAATGGTGAGAGGTGACATATGGGATGGGAGGAGGGGGAGAGACATGGTTGTAACAGCAGCTAGCCGTCTACCAGCACAGAACCTCTCAGCACCATTATACGTAAACATAATATGACACCGCCATGAAACGGAGAGCAGCTCCCGCAATAAAACAACCATCCGCTGGGCGGTATTATTGTAGTGTGATACAGGAGTACACCATGTAGGCTTTTCTCCTCCCTGTACCCTCTTTGTTTTCTTTCTGTTCTTTATTTTCAAACACTTATAAAGAATCCTGTTAGCAAACACAAAGAAGCTCATAATCCCAGCCCTTTTCTCATCACTGATAACCTTAACAGAGGTTTATCAGAGGTCAAAGCCAGATTAGATCATTTCCTTCTTACATTTGTATTTGCTTCTGTTCTAAGTCAGGGCATTGTGCACTTTTACTTCCCCCATTATCCATCACACACGCAAAGGTAGATCTGCTGCGTTTATTCAGTTAGGATGAGATGGGCGAAGCGTGATTTTTGTCTCTCTTTCAAAAGAAACAGCCAGAACAAAGCCTTAACTCTTATTGGAAAGTAGCTAATAATTAGAACTGTTAGTCCTTTTACAGCTAAAGGCTAATGAGTGTGCTGTCATATTTAAGGAGTTGTAATAAAGGGGATCCTGGATCAAGTGTTTAATGGAATATGCTGTCACTAACTGCCCTGATTAGAGAGGTTTTAGAGTCTTATCGCAGGGTGTAATTTTTATTATGCATTAGCCTGAAGCATGTTGATTTCCTTCCTCAACATAATAGATCATTTCTGTCTGCAGTCATTCTCTTCGCTGGTCTGTGAGGTGACTCTCTGCACTGCTTCATAGCCATTCTTCAACAGTAATTGTGACCTGTTTTTCTTTTCGTTTTTTTTTGCTTCACTCAAAGTATATAATAATTTGATTTCCTGCAACAAAATTAAATTTATGTTTTTTCTACATCTGAATTTATAGAAGTTATTGCATCTGTGTGAAATTAAATATTTCAAACCCTTGGAGTTCTAAATGAAACATAACAAAAGAACCTGGTGCTGGAATGACTAATTTTAAGCTCTATTCCTTGTCAGAAGGGCCACCGGCTCTTAATGACTTCATAAAAGAAATGGCCTCCTCCGTGTAGCTGCAAAGATGTTCATCTTTTTAGCATAACAGTAAAATGTGCTGTTTCTATTTTAAACCAAGAGGTTATGACAAGATTGTAGTTTAAAGCCAAAGTAGACAGAGCGCACAGTGTGTTCTAAATGAAGTTCAGAGTATTTTATTAGCTGCTTTACCAGCAAGCTTTAGCCCACAGTTCTGAAGTGGAAGGAAGGGTCTCCTTTCTTTGCATTAGCTTGTTTATTGGTCTTTGAGCGATAGGTCGGTCCATAACATGTCGAAGACACTTATAGAATACAACCATGCATGCATTCATACCTAAAGATGTCTTGAATTAATAAATGATCCTATTTTTGAACTATGGAAGGAAGCAGGACTAGCTGGAGGAAACCCATCATTAATGGGAGAAGATGCAGAAAGAGCTTGTGCCTTTCAATCCAGCTGAGCAATTGTTTATTTTTATTATTAATTTTATTATTATTTTATGTTTGGATTTTACATTTTTAGTTACCCGCCCCTCCTCTGCAAAGTTTTACTCTCATCTGTCCAGAGAACATTATCCTTGATCTTTTTCTGCTCTCACTTTTGCATAAAATGTGTTTGTTTGTTGGACAAACAAACGTGAGCTCATTGTTGACTGTTCTGAGTTTCATCATTATGTTGAGGATAACTGAATGTATGATTTGTAACTTTTAACGCTATTTTAATCCCCTTTGCAGAACCACCAGTGATTAAAACCATGCAGTTCACTCTCACCTTACCCACCAGGAAAACACCAAGTACTGTATTTATCTGAGGTAGAAAAACCTTTCCTTTTGAATACTAACAATTGTTACTTATTTGCACCTAATATGTTTCTCTTCTTTTAGATTTAAACTGGTTTACAGACAATAAATATGGGTTTATTTTGCAGAAAAAACATCGAAAGCTATTGCCTATTCATATTTGATACATTTCTTTGATATTAGATATAACTGTCTCCAAATATATTAAAAGGATTTTGTAGGGTGCCCTTATATATAACCTGACTTAGTTTCCTTTTTAAATGTTTGCAAAGAATCCACTTATTAAAAGCCTATAGCTGCACCGCAGAGTTAAACTCCTCAAAATAAAAAGAAGCTTATAACAGCTGTCATATGCTGACAGTTGATTCCTAGACTGATGGAGGAAAAATCGCATTGCCAGTTGAATTTATTGGAAAAACACCAAGTCGGCCTATTTTACAGCAGGTAATATATGTGCGTAAATCCATGAGTTTAGGGACCTTGGCCTCATGGAAGGTGAGCATTTGGAGTTTCTTACAGGTTTTCTTTTCGTACTGCCCTGTACATAATTCCAACAATCTTCTCTTAAATTCTGACAAGCTAACCTGTTCCAGGAAAAACATCCCCTCGGCATGATGCAGCCACCTCTGTGTTTCACATAGGGGATTGCTCGTTCCAGATTTTGGGTACATTAAGTTTTGGTCTCACTTCACCAAAGCATCCTCTTCTTCACATGTTCTGTTTTCCTGTTATGGTTTGTTGCAAATCTTAACCACATAACATATTTTTCAGATCCTTTTTTCATGACACTAATGGAGGTACCTCCTAAAATCTTAGTATGATACAGTGAAGATTTGGGTTGTAATGAGGTTGTTTTGAGGTGCAAAGCTTGTTTTAAATGAATGGTACATTAATAATGACATGAGGAGTGCATTCTATCAAATGGTGTCACATGTTCAGAATAAAAGCTACTGTACTTTTTTTATTTGGGCTCTGCATTCCTAAATTGTTGCTCATAAATAATTGAATCTTTCCTTCTTATTTGAAGATAGTGAACTGAGATCCGATGTTCTTCATTGAAATCCACAGCTAAAATGGAAACCCTCCTCCTACTTAACATTGTTTACAAATGATCTGTCAGATCACTGACATTAATCTGTGTAAACCAGCTGACATCATTTTGCTGATTCCTAAAAGCTTTTTGAGCTGTTACTCTTTTATAATACGTCTCACTATATATATAAGCATTTGTATCTGTAATAATGGCCTTGCTTAATGCCTTAATGAGGATACAGATATCTAAAGCCCCTGCTAACACACTGTGGCCCCCCGCTGACGGACACGCTGCCGCAGTGGTGTGGTAGATTTACTGGAGTCTTCTGTTGCCACCGTAAGCAGAAGGTAAGACTCCTCTTTTGCCATTTAATTGGAAATATTTTTTTGTTAGAATAGATGGAACCTATGGAGTCATTTTTAATCTAACCCATTTTTT
>NW_015150694.1:0-41934 GCF_000732505.1 Cyprinodon variegatus
TTTTTTTTTTTCAAAATGCTTTGAAAGACAACTAATTTTAGGATGATTAATATATTAATTGAGATGCTGATTCAGATTACAAACTTAATTTGGTTTTTCCACATGTCTGAATGTTTGTGTTGCTTTAAACCATACTGTGAAGGATTTAGTTGTTCTTAAATCACACCGAAGAAAGTGAATTGTATCACAAAAGCAATAATAAAGACAATATAAAAACCTTTGGGCCTCTCAGTTTCATATAGTTTCTTGGGGAAGAATTATGCTTTTTAATATTTTGTCACAAAACTTGATTTATTTAGTAAATTTTTTTAAAGAACAAAGATTATTAGAATGAAGAGTCATGTCTTAGAATTTTTTTTATACAAATCCAGATCGGAACAACTCTGAATTTATTTACAAAGTCACTGTTGCTAGGCCATTAATCTCTGCTAAAAGGCTCAGGCTTAGATCAGATTGAGTGTTTCTTTAAACAGCAATGTTTGATTTTTAACAAATTCATCACTAAATTTCACTGGTCTATTTGATTTTACTCTTATTTTTTTTTATATCAAATAGTAATATTCATTATTGTTACTCGGTGGCAAAATGCAGGTGTACCGGCATCAAAGTAACAGGAAAACTGGAGCTTGCAGATTATCATAAAGAAGCAGTTCATTCATAGTTTATCATGTAAGTTTTCATTTAATCCATTCAATATTAAATATGAATAACAAATGTAACAACTAAAAGAAATCATATATGAAAATGAGCAGAGAGAAGTAGAAACTTATATCTGCTAAACTAACAGATTATTTCACACCACATTGATTGATTATAATGATTTTCATGTTTAATGCAGACAAAGTTTTGAATTGTTTTATCTTTCTGTCAATATTGTTCGATAAAGTGAAACCTTTAACTTAAATGCGTCTACTCATTGGCACCATTCTGTATTCTTTTCTTATTTCAGACACATGAATGGAACACAAGTCAATAATTGGAATGAATAAGCTGTAGCACAATGCGTACCGAAGTAGATGTCCCCATCTGCCCCTTCTTATGTCTAAATTTACTCAACAATTTAAAGAAGTGTCATTTTTTTATGATTTGGAAACTTAGGAAAAAAATCTACTATTATAAAAACTTCTACTTTATCTCTGCAACTTCAATTTCACAGTTAAAATGCACAAGTATTTATGATACAAAATGACCTACCCCTCACGACCGCAGCAGGGATAAGTGTGACGGACGATGGATGGATAGATAGACAACCTATTCAGCTTTTTTATATCAGCAGCTGTCAGCACAGAGCTTGACAACAGAAGGTTGGGAGATATCAGCATGAAGTAGATATATGCAAATCCTCAACATTGCAGATTAAAATTAAAAACAAAAATCATATCTCTCCTTTCCTAGCTTCTCTCATTCGCTTCCTTAAATTAAATCCAGAACACAATTTTAAGTGACTCATTTTAATAAAAGAAAATTTGGCCAAATTATTGTTTGTTCACCTCATGGATTTGCATTTTGCATTGGTTTGAAAACATTTCAGTCATTCTAAATGAGTGAAAAGCTACGTTGATCACATCCCTAATTCTTCAAGATAAACTATGGTTCTTAAACATAAAATCCATGCTAAACTGTAATATGGTTTTCATCCATGTTTTCCCTTCCTCTTTGTAAATAGTATCTCAGTTCTGTTGAGTTTGAATCGTTTTAGTCAAGAATTTCTACCTGAAATATGTTTGACTTGGAGCTGAATGATTTTTGTTCATAAACTCTTATATTTTGAATGGAAGTTGTGGTGAAATTATTTCATGTATGTGCAGAATTACCTGTTTGACTGTGATGGGAGCTCTATTTACTGGAGCTCCATTTGTTGTTCTAACACACAGCTAGTAGGGCATGTGTTTATTAACAATATATTACAGTCCGAATAATATCTGATGAAATAAAATATTTACCACCCCTACAGGGGTAAGCAATAAATATATTTAAGTTGCACAACAAATTGTATCCATAATGCAGATCAGCTTAACAGAGACACATTTATATGCTTTCACATGCTGTGGAAAGGTAGTCTTGTATTTACCGTGATAGTCGGTGGTCCACTCTAAAGGCTCACCTCAAAGTCCAGTCTTGGTAGTCGTTAAAATCACTGGGGTAATAAATATGATGCTGAAAGAGCTTCCAGGTCACTCCAGGTAGGCTGGTGCTCAGTGCAGGAGGTTGATGATGGCACCCTGAGGCTGTTAACCAAACTTCACGCATCCAACGAGCAACTCACCATAGGAAAAAGATGATTAAGGAGCAACCTTTTTGTTTATTAGTTGTGAGGTATTTGCTTCTGGCCTTCTGCTGTTAAGGTCCTGCTGCTGTGTGGTCTGCAGCGCTGGTACCACACCATTATTGAAGAACACAAATCTGCAACCTCCACAGCTGTTATACTTTCTTTAGCCTCAGGATCATGTTGAACATTTATCCCATGTTGCCACACAGTTGATCTGTGCTGAACTGTTAGGATGACTATTCGGGGTTATGCAATTCTCTTTGGTTTATTCTAAGCTCAATTCTATCCACATTTTATTTATTTATTTATTTATTTATTTATTTATTTATTTATTTATTTATTTATTTATTTATTTTTCTTGTACTTGTCTTCTTGCCTCCTGGAACCATTCCCTGTATTGTATTTTATTTGCTTCCTTTTCCAAAAATGCCAAATGTTTTGGATTGCAGAATTAACCCTTTATCCCATGAAAAGACTCAAAGATGTGGAGGTCTGCAGCTCCTCCTTTAGCCTTTTGGTTGTTTCTGCTCTCCTAGTCAGACCTGACATTTTGAATGAACAACACTTTTTGCAGATTTACCTTAAGGAGACTATTGAAGGTAATTAATAGTGACAGATTCCTAGACAGGGCGTACAAGGACTGCATAGATATAAAAACCACACCATTCTTTCTTTTGTCTTTAAAGAAAAGACAATTGAAAACTATAAATATTTTGCTAACATTCCAGAACTATGGTCTACATTCACTACATTTAATTTTTAAGGTTTTACTGTAACAAGAAAAAAAAAGGATGCTAAGAAAGTTGACCAACCAATATAGGGTGGTCAGTGTCTGACAAAAAGATTCATATATTCACCACTAGAGGGCAGCCTTTGTATATTTAATTGATTTACTTTAACTGCCCTCTGCCACAGAAACCAGACTAACATGACAGCAAAGATGGAGGACAGTTTGATTAGGCTTAAGCCAAGTTTTCCAGCTGCCACTTGAACACACAGAGGGCAGCACCGCTCCTGGGTGTGGTACTTTGAAAGTCTTTTCTTCCTTGAGTACACACATGAATAGAACATCAAATTTAAAGGCTGCTTTTTAAAAGTTTTGGTGTGAAGGAGGCAAACAGTCAGACTTGATTTCAAATTTAGATGGTATCATATAATTTCAAAGCAATAACCTACGTTGTTAAAAAGTTATTGCTAAAGAGTTAAGTTTGAATATAACTGAACATCAGAAATCTTTTCCGGACTGCTGACCTTTGGCTCTTTCTTTAAATCCCATTTCCTGTCTGCTTTTCAAAGTTGTTTAAATATAAAGCCAACTACTGCCTAGACAAAAAAAAAACAAAAAAAAACACCAAAATCTAAAAATGTTTTTTCCTTTATGATGGGTAATGGTTATGTTATAATAATGAATAACTAAGAGAGGAAAAGTATAACCTATATATGTTGTAATACAATTTAACCTTTTACGTAATCCTTTATTTCTTAACTCCCAAGCTTTCATCTTTAATTCATTTACACAAAATTGTATTTACTTTCTCACATATATGCAATAAATCTTAGAAACAAAGTCCAGTGGATTGTTTTTTTAAACTTTTACGGAATGACTATGACCTGTATGACTGAGAATCTTCACCAGCATAATGTACCATTTTAGCAACATAGGGATTCAGTTATTAAATTTTCCTGTAGAATAAAAATAAATGTTTAATTTAAACTTAACATATTATAATTGGCTGGTTATATTACACTGTTTTGTAATATTAAGTATTTTGCTTTTCTTGGTTTTATCCTAATTTATCTCAATAAAAAATAATGTCCTAAAACTCATTCTAATTTGGATAAAAAAGTAAGACTAATATATTCTAGATTCAACCTATATTTTAAATATTGAGTTCTGATTGATATGGCTTACATCAATGAAAAATCAAAGGTTCAGATTCTCTACAGAAGAGAAATAGCATGAATTTGAAATACTGAAATGTTAGTCACATGCAAGGCATATCCAGAAACTGCATTTTTGTTTTTTGTATTTGTTCTTTATAATTAGTCAGGGCTTCTTCTTCATTAATTATTACAAATATTAGCATGTCTGCAAAACTGCTGAGACTTTAAGGAAACTTAGAAGCAGTCTTCAGGAAGCATTCTACTGTTTGCTCCTGTCTTTAAATCTTTCTATTTACAATATGCTGTAAAATAAAATCACCCTATTTGCACTGTTTTCTACTTCTACTTTTATTGTGTTTTTATCTTTATGATCTTTTATTTTGCTTCTATTTTACTTTTTCATGTAAAGCACTTGTATTTGTAGATACATAATCAGCATTAAAGTTGCATTTACGCATGTATCCAGTTAGGTCATAGGAATAAACTTTCCCTAGAATCTGGAGCCAAAGTGTAAGTGAATCATTTCTGCAACCACTTCCACATTTTTCTCACGTTGTAGAGAAAAAGGGAGTTTACAGCCGCGTACGGCACGTCTAGCCTGCAGGAAAATGAAGAGTCCAGTCTTGTAGGTCTATTGTGGCTGCGTGTGGGCGCGGTCTCATTGCGCAGGGCAGGGCAGGGCAAGGCAAGGTGAGCTTTACCTCCCAGCCTGCTCTCAGCTCTTCCTTAGCTCCCATCTTCTTTGGATGTTGTTTTCTTCCTCCGAAAGATGAGCAAAATGTCGAAGGCCGATCCGCTGAAATCGGCGATTTCCATTGAGAATGTGGACGACACGTCGCTGGCTCTGCCGTCAGGGAATCAGTACCGATCCGGAGAGCAGCGCGTAAAGGCGCAAGTGCAAACTGTCAGGAGGATAAAGTCGAGGCACTCGAGCAACAGCAGCAGGAGCGGATCTACTTCTATGAGCCCAACAAGTAAGAGGATCCTTTCTTTGACTGTTTACACTCCTTAGTGACGCTGTTTACTTAAGTGTAAACTGTTTTTGAAAGACAAAAAATAAGGCTACACACTTTACGCTTTATATAATACTAAAAGTCCAAAGATTTCCCATTGATTAGTCATTTCATTTATGACCCCCATCATAAAAGCTGCAGTGTGAACGTAGATTGTATATCCTGTCTGAAAAGATAATGAGATAGATTGTTGCTTACTTTCAACATTTAAAATGAGTTACCAGGAAATAGGTAATGATCTGGCAATGATTAGGCCCCACAGAGAGAGTAACAACCTGCTTGCTTTTAGAAAAGGATTCATTTAATATAACAAGGGGAAAATAAGTCATCTAGTATATCTTAATCAATTATTGGTTTAAAAAAAAACTAAAATCCCAAAAAGGACATTTTTGAAATGCTGACGCACTTTATTTCTTTTCTTTTTTTAAATGAATACAGTGGGTTAATGTTTAACTGGTTGTTCCAAACTCTTCTCCATTCAGTGTCACTTCATGCCAAAAATAAGAATACGGTTACATATTTATTGATTATTTTTTATGATTTCTCTAAAACAAGAACAGAAAATGTAACTTAAAACTTTGTTGTAAGCAACTAAATGAAGATTTTATCTGGGCACATCAGTGTTTGGACACAAATGCTGTCATTACACTCTGCTAAAAACTGCAGCTTTAGTTATTCTTATGTGTGCAAAATTCTACTTGCTGTACAATTGTTGGTTGTCATGAATTTAAGATTTTCATTGTTGGCCACACGGATATCAGTATAAAATGAGAATTTAGACACTTAGTGCTCAAACTTCAGTTTTTGGTTTTCTTCTACCACCAAAATTTAGCGGCATCTTTATAGTAATTCAAAATACAATGGATGGGCAATGGATGAGAAGTATCGTCACAGATCAGAGGCAGCTTCTATTTATTTCCCACAGCCAAAGGATATAAATCACAGGTTATACTGTAAACAAGGTGTGTATTCTGTGACAAGATAGCAACTGATAACACATAACATCTCTCCGTAGGCCCTGTGTATGACTCCGTGTTTACAGATGGGGTAAAGACACCGTCCCACACATCTAATGGAAGCGCCTTCTACAGCAATGGTTTCTCAAAAAGTGTGAGTTTATTTTTCCTTCATATTTCTAATCTGTTTGACGTCTGATCTCATATTTGGTGCTTGTATTATCCCGTATTGATAGTTTGAAAAGGTGTGAATTTATTTTGTTTATCTTCTAATGAAGCAAATGAAATGCCCCGATTTGTTTCTTTTGTTTTTGTTGAGCTTGCCGTATGTTGAATCTTTGCTTCGGTCTAGAGTCTAGACTTTACTCCAGGGATCAGAAGCTTGACATTAGGCTAAAATGAAACGTTTTGTGATTTGCTATTTTAAAACAAATTTGCAATTCACTTTGTGTGATTTCCCAGAACTTTGTATTCACATTATTCCGATTTAGAGTTTAAGTGATTTTTTTCACTTATTTACTTAGCAAGTGCAAAGTTCTGCATTTACCTTCCATGGGCTGTTCACGCTGAGCTGGGTTCTGCTGGAAACTTCTTCCTCTTAAAGGGATGTTTTCCTCTCCACTGGCGCTACATGCATGCTCTATACGAGGATTGCTGCAAAGTCAATGACGCCATGCAAGCAAATTTCAACTGTTGTTACAGGGCATCCATGAACGGTAAACTCAGTAAATGAATGGCTCAATGCAATCCGCTGGGTTCCTTTAGATAGAAAACAGGGTTTCCACGGGTCACTAAAAATCATTAAAAGTCATTAAATTATAATTTTTTTTAACCTGGCAATTAAAAATCCTTAAAAAAAAAAAAGTTTATAAAAAGAATTGGGTCAGATATATTATATAGCAATATATTTGCGCGGAACTGCTTCAGGATTGATCATAAACCAGTTTGTTCGGAAAAGAAGCTTGAGGCAGAGAAAAAGCTAGGGAATGGGGAAAATGCAAATTAAAACAAAAGTGGCTGGAAAACGAGAAATTTGGCACATAGCTGCAGCCTGTACACGGTAAAAATGACAAAGGATTTTGCCGACATTTGTTGATGTCATTAAAAAGCATTAAATTAGAGTTACTCATTCCTGTATAAACCCTGTAAAAGTTTTTTCATTGATGTGTATATATATCATCTGATTGAATTCACTCCTACTTGTGAGACATTGCAGTGGGATAGTAAACTCAATCGAAAAATACATTCAATAAACTATGCCTCAAAATCTCTCAATAACATTTGAGAGAATAGTTTAAGATACTCTTCATTTTTTCATTCTTTTCCAAAATAATAAAATAACAAACCTAAAGTTCTCACCAAAGGCTGCCAGGTGTTGTACCACTGGATTTTAACGCACTTGGGTTTTTATTGTTTGTCATTTTTTTACTGCTGTCCCAATAATACATAATGCCTCATCCCTCCTGAAGACCCTGTTTATTTTTCCTTTTAACCTCTACAGTTCACCATAGACAAAAACATAAGCAATCATCAATCAATCACCAACCTAGGATCTACTGTGAGGAAAAAGAGTGTGACATCAGGGTATCGCTTTGAGAGAACTCAACCCACTGCTGGCAGTACTGTGGCTCTGGGTCATGCTAACACCAGCCGCAGTGAACCCGGTGTGGCCTGGGGCAGATA
Source organism: Cyprinodon variegatus (assembly GCF_000732505.1). NCBI lineage: Eukaryota > Metazoa > Chordata > Actinopteri > Cyprinodontiformes > Cyprinodontidae > Cyprinodon > Cyprinodon variegatus. The sequence continues at coordinate 7,806 of NW_015150694.1, forward strand.
TGGCACCCAGCTGTCTGTCCCACACACCAGAAACCCCACCACAGAACAGCAGGCCAGCAGGAACAACTACAGGAATCAGCGTAGCACCAGCAATCACTTTGTGCAGAGGACCATCTCCCAGTCCCAACCTCTGTACCCTGCAAACGGCTTTGGTCTGACTCACAAACAAAGTCAGTATAAAGGCAGCCAGCCTAACATGAGCAAGACTCCCACACAGCAAACCACTACTGACTCTTCATCCAAGACTAAAATAAACTCTGGGTGAGTCATTCTTAATTTCTCTTATTGAAAGAACAATCGATCAGTTAACAAACTTTTATTTAAAGGTTGCATTTATTTACGAAATGCACTAAATATGTTTTTTTCTTTTTTTTTTCTTTTTAGATCAAATGGAAACATTTTAAATGCTGACATCACTATGAAGGAGGCTGTGCAGTTTCTTACCAGCGATGATGAAAATTATCAAAACTGTGGCGCTTCCTATATTCAGCACAATACTTTCATTAGCGACAAAGCAAAAGAAGAGGTGCTTCATGTTTTCTGGACTGTTTTCTCACATGTTGTATATGCTATAAGATGATTAAGTTAAAGAAAGTTATTACAAAACTAAATTAGATACAATATGCTTTCTACGCTTCACAAACTGATCCGAGGTTTACCCCAGAGTTTGCAGTATTGTTTTTTTGGTGGTTGGTGTTCAGAGGGGGAATTCAAGACCTTTTAAATCTTGTTTTTTTGGGGGGGTTTTTTCAGGCCCTGTCTGCATAAAATGTGTGTAAATTGGGGCTGAAACAATTGATCTGATTAATCGATTATTGAAATTCTCAACAGCTAACAAAAAAAACCTGTAAAAATTCTTTAAGGAACCTTTCGCTATCTGACTAAGAATCGATTAATGGAAAAAAAAAAATTGACAGATTAATCGCTTTGCAAAATAATTGTTAGTTGTAGCCGTAGTGTGAATGTGTGAGGGGTTTTCCCTTTCTCTGTGTTGGTCCATGATTGGTGACCTGTTCGGCTTTTATCCCTCCATTATTCACTGAAGCCCGGGGAAATACCTCCTGCAACCTGAAACAGGATAAAGTAACTTTAGGAAATTCATTGAAAAGCAACAGTTGGCTGAAACTCATGCTATGACTTCTTGTCCTTTGGCTTGATTTAATAACTAATCAACTCTTATTTTTGTATTATGTTAACCAGAAGTGCAAAACCACTTAGTACCTGTGGTATCAAAAAGTCGAAGCTTTCATTGAATGTCAAATCTGCAGAAATGCTACAGAAGTAAATTGTCCTTTTAGGAGGAAGAGACAAACTAATTGTCTTGATTTCATTAAGAAATGAAATGAAATTGAAGCAAAAGAAGGAAAATATCACCATAGCTTTAATGGTGGGAGTGAACACTAAATGTTAGGGTTATGAGAAAGAAAGCAAACAGGAGAGCTGCTGTGAGTCTTTTCTGCTTTGTTGGGTAATTTGAATCCAGCACAGGATATGCTAAGTCCTGGGTAGGGGAGAGCAGGGAGGAAAAAAACATCAACATACAAAGTGGTTGGAAGTTAAATGAAGATTAACAGTATCAACATTTATTATAAAAATTACAATTTATTCATACACTGGAAAAATAAAATGAAATCTAGATAAATCTTTTTTTCTTAAAATAAGTGCATTTTTCTTGGATTGAGGAGGTAAAAGATACATTTTGCCAATGGAACAAGACAATTTACGATTAAAATAACAAAACACAGTGATAATTGTCTTATTTCAAGTGCATTTTATCTAAATATCTTATTTTAAGAGTAAAAATTTTCATTCCATTTGCAAACTATCTCATTTACCTTCTCAAATTAAGGGTAAATACGCTTAATTTAAGACCTTTTCACTTATTTTTTAGATCGTTTTTCCAGTGTAGCACCTCCACATTTTCAACAGAGGCATTGTTTAGATAGCCTTGTTACCAAGGTGAGGCAAGTTTGTTTATATAGCAAAATTTAGTAGCATGACAATTCAAAGGGCTGTACTTGAGAAAAAGAAAAGTAAATCGCAGTTGCATAGAGGCAACATGAATCATTAAATAAAAACTGCATAAAATTAGAAATAAAATCTGAGATGTAAAGTTTTTCATATGTTTTAATCCATGTGTTTTTCCTTTGCAGGTCTTAAAGCTTAAGGGGATCCACCCTCTTGTCGGCTTGCTGCACAGCCACAACTCACAGGTCAAACACACGGCCTCTGCCGCTCTGCGAAATCTGTCCTTTAAAAGCGACAAAAACAAAGAGGAGATCCATCGCTGTGACGGCATCACTGAGGTTGCCAATCAGCTCAGAGATTCAGAGTCTGTAGATCTGGATAAGCAGCTCACAGGTAAATAGTAAGGCCCTGAAATGTATACCTTCAAATGTATGGGTACATGCATACAATAAACCAAACAAACGGGTCAGACAAAGAGTGGCTTGTCTTGGTGTACATAATACTGCTGAATTCTGGTTCCTTGAAAAGTAATGCTTGTGCTTCAAGTAGGTCAAAATCTATTTGATTTCACTTCTGTTAAAAAAAGTGATATTTTTGTTTGCAGTGTTATGAGAAGAAACTTGATTATGCTAATACATTTTAACAAGATGTTTTAACTAAATTCAAAAATGTAAACTTTTTATGTAAAGGAATACTTCTGACTGATTATGCTTTTCTTTTGTCTCCAGGTCTGTTGTGGAATTTGTCTTCTGCCGACAACCTGAAGCCTGATCTGCTGAAGCACGCTCTGCCTGTCTTAATGGAGCATGTGATCTTGCCTTACACGACAAGGTCCGGAGATACAATCAGGGATCCAGATGTCTTCTTACACACCACGGGATGTCTTCGGTGAGAAAGTGTTGGATTACATTTTACTGCACGTTCATCACTTCTTAGACGTTTTTAAGCTTCATTCTGGATTTTAACCACAACACAAACATTTAAAACATATTCAGAGCAGTTTGTAGAGCTTGTCCTATTTTTTTTTAAATAGGACCGATTATTAGTTTGGAAGTAGAGATTTAGTCATCCGGGCTTTTCTTGTTGGCACTGAATTCCAATTTTCTTATAGGTCTTTTATACTAATTTCTAATTCTTAAATTAGTATAAATACCTAAACTGGATTATGGCTGAAAAAAATCTCAGATATTTTCATTCCATATGCAGTAAATATTTTTTTTCCCCCTTTTATTTATTGACAACAAATAACAGAAATCCCTTTTAAAAACCTGCTTTGGTTTCAATCCCTCAAATTCGAGGTGTAACTAAATCCAAGCTTATCTGTGAAGATTCCTCGTCAACTAGATCATAGTCAAGCTTGATAAAACTAAACTGATCTTGTCAAGCTAAATCCAAGCAGAGAAACATGCTGTTTAAAAAAAACAACAACAACAGAACAAAACAAAACAAAAACAAAAAACTTGGCAGGCACTGCTCTGGTAAAAAGTGAAAATATAACACACATTGTGTTTGCTGCCAGTGATATTACACAATGTGCTTGTTTATCAGTTTTAATTCACATCTAAAGAAGAAGAGGAGAAACTATAGTCACTCAACACAAAGGATTACATTGGAGAAAAACAAGATTTTTCAAGAATAACATCCCCATAAACAGTAAAGTTTAATGGTTTATAAAATGTCTTTATTTCCAAGCCCTAATTTTTATATATATTTACTGAATTCTAAATAATTTTACAAAATTTACTTAAAAAGTGTTTAGTGACAATAGTTTTTAATACAACTGAAAGAGAAATTACCCATTGGGCTCATCAGCAGTTCGTTTGTTGTTTTTACAATAATTTGATCTCCCTCACGTGTTTTCTGCTGTATTAAAGCTTTTGCCAAGTTTATTTAGGGAGTCTGAGGGACTTTCACGTCTAACCATGTAACAACTGATGTTAGATTACCCAAACCGTTGTTCCAAATGTGTTGTAGCATAAAGACATGCACCTTATCTACTTCATCAGTAAATGCAAGGCTGCAGTGTTGAATCTTTGACTGACATCCAGGGGCGTTATGCAAGAGCTGGAATCGGATGACTTTTTCTGTTTTATTTATTTTGGCTTATTCTGCAGGATATGCATTGGCCTGCTTTTATCATAAAAATACTGTTTGATTAACTTTTAATGATTCTCATAACTTGTTGACATATGACTCACATTGTTTCAACAACAGAAACTTGTTGGAAACCCTAGGGTACTTTGGTAAATACTTCCAAATGTATTCTTCCCTAGTTGTGTCAGCCTGGCTTTGGAAGCTTTGTGTTTTTAGAAAACATATTTTAAATGAATCAGCTTAATCATTAGTCAGACATTTACTTGTTGTTTTACTTTGGCTTTGATTTCAACAGAAACCTCAGCAGTGCCAAGGAGAGCAGCAGGCAGACGATGAGGAAATGTCGAGGTTTGATTGACTCTTTAACCGCTTACATCAAAGACTGTCTAGAGAAGGAAAAAACCAATGATGAGGTAAAAAAAAAAAAAAAAAAAACCTAAAGTGTTTATTGCTCACTTAAAACAAAAATAAAGATGTCACTTTATTTAAACTGCTGTTTTACATTTGTATCTCATTGTGAATGTGTGACAATAACTCACATGTTTTCTAATGTGTTGACAGTGTTTGGAAAACTGTGTGGGCATCCTGCACAATCTGACCTTCCGACTGGAGGACGAGGCTCCGATGCTGTTCACCAATATAAATACCTTGGCTAGGAGTCAGCTCAGGAGCACCAGTCCAAATAACAGCAACCCTGTTGGCTGCTTCAGTTCACAAACCAAACTTCCACAGGTGGAGGTGAGTCAGACAATTTTATCGGATCCCCTTGCGCTGAATACTTACAGACTCGTAATCAAAACTCAATAAGTATTTGGCCCTTTGTCTTGAAACTGCATATTGTATAAATTCTTTCATTTTGCATTTAATTTTTACTACTTCATCTCTAATGATGAAAAACAATTCTGAAATGTAGAAGACAGAGGAAGAAGTTTAGTTTGTGTTATTATGTAGCATTGTCACCATTATCAAAATTCCTTAACAAAATACTTTATTAAATTAATAATGTTCTGTTTATTTTTTCCTCAAAGCGTCCCTTTGACTTTGCAGTCATTGAGGATCCGCAGCCTAAAGGACCATCCCTTTTGATCCACTCTAAAACGCTGCAGGATTACCTTTCACTGCTTAGCTTGAGCACGGGAGAAGAGCTTCAGGAAGCCTGTTGCGGGACACTGCACAATCTCACTGCACGTGAAGGCATTGTAAGTTATATTTACTGTGTAAATCAGTTTATCATGCCTGTGAAAAGTGATCATTTGAAATGTATTTTATGTAATTGTCACGGCTCAGAAAAGAGAACCCGGTATTCAAGGCAGATATCTAAAAGGCTTTTTTAAAAAAAAAACAAAAAAAACATTGAATCTGTAGTGAGAAGCTAGGGCGTCTAAGGCAGGAAACTGTGCAGGAAGGAAAACACAGGTTAGTGACCACGATAATCTGAGCGAGGCTGGTCCTTTAGTTCGATCCGAGGTTGATACCAGCTGGTCAGCTGTCAAACAAGACATGCCGGGTGCCGCATTTAGAATCCGAGACACTGTAGTCGCAGAGGACGTAGAACAAGCAGGAGATAAGATCTGAGCAGACAAAGGAAGGCAGGATAATCCAGAGGCCAAAGCTGATGTCGAGGATGTGCTCAGGTTTTAGAGCCAGGAGATTAAAGTTTAAAGAGGTTCCGAAGGAAAACCAGGTCGGTAACAGGAAACGGCTCCAAGTTCAGCAAATAGGCAGAATCCAGCAGAAGTCCAAAGACAGGTCAGGCAAACGGATCAGACAGAAACAGACAGGCTCAGTGGTTGAGAGGTAGAACAGGTCAGGATTAGGTAATCAGAAACAGTAACGCTAAAACACTCTCATCACTGGCTCGGAAATAATCTCCACCTGATGACTGGAAGCAGGCAGGTTAAATAAAAACTAGAGCAGGTGGATAAGATAAACGGTAATGAGAAAACAGGCAGAGTTAGGCAGGTGAATTAAATAAGCAATTAGCTCATTTAATTCACCTGCCTATTAGCAAGATCATAACAATAACATGCTCATAGTCTATTCTGAACTGGGTTGAATAGTAACTATATTTTTAAATATAGGGAAAAGAACACAGAATTTAGTTAAATTATATGTACAGTTTGAAATTTTGTCCTATTATTATGATTGATCATTTGAAAAAAAAAAAATCAAAATTATTAAATAAATAAATACATCGTAGTACAATAGAGATTATTTTTTACAGGTCCAAAACTGACATAGAAAGGTTAAAAATATTGTGTATGAGAAATTCTTGGGTTTGAATTGTTTAATGTCATTCGAGACCCTGTGAAGAGTTCAGAGAAATGCAAGGATCTTGTTTCTATGTCAAAACGGAAAACACAAATAACATTCACGCTTGCAGTGCCAAAGCAGCCAAGACAAATGTTGAAATACTTTTCTTCCTTACTGTGACGATGATAAATGTGACTCAGTAATAAAGGGTGTGAAGTTGGCCAGATGCCACTGAGATAGATTATTCCTCAACTGAGATGACATTCTCTGCTTGAACTTTTAATGTTTTTTTATATGTAACATTAACCTGAATTCAGACTTCTTATTTAGTTTTACATTTTCTCAATTTTAAAACAACATTACAAAGATTATAAAAGGGTCTGCTTTTGCCTTTCTTCAGGTCTCCAGTGTAATAAGCCAGATCATTGTGCAGAAACTGAATGGCATGCAGGTTATTGCGCCCCTCATAAACTCAAAGAAAGTCAACCTGCAGAAGACCACACTGGCTTTGGTTGGAAATTTGATCAAGAACCCAAACCTGCATCAAGCAGTTGGTAAGAAGCACGTCAAAACAGAACTACGTGTATGTGAGGTTTCCTTGGTGAAATCCCGCAAATATGTGTGTCTTTGAAATCTGATATTGTGAACAAGCAGGTGCAGCCTTGCAAGTGTTAACTTATGTTCAACACTAAATGTGTTTTTATTGGCCTTGTTACTTTAGGCCGTAAAGCTCTCCCAGAGTTGCTGAGTCTCCTCGCAGAAGGCACGTCTGGAGCAAACGAGTCTGATGACAACCTTGCTATGGCTTGCAATGCCACCAGTTGCCTGGTTCTGAAAGACCTTGACATGACCAAGAGATATTTAGGCACCAACTTCATAAAATCCCTCAGCAACATCAGCCAAAACATGTAAGGTGACATTAATGCAGAGAGAATGAACTCTTACACATGTGCCTGAAATGAATATACCTTTCGTTAGCTTTCATATGAGCCATATGCTTGAACTTTTCTTTTCTAATTTTTTTAGGTATTTTCCCAAATCAAGCAAGGCTGCTGCAGTTCTTCTCGTCAAAATCTGGTCAGATAAAGAGCTTCAAAGCTTTTTCAAAAAGGTGAGTTGAGTGCCAAAACGTGCTTGTCTCTGGGTGTGTCCTCTAATGTGTCTCCTCTGAGTAACCTACATTAGACACAAAAGTCCACACCTTACTCAGGAATTTCTGAGAACAGAAGTAAAGGCTGCTGGATTAGACATGGTTCTCATGAAAGCGAGAGAGAATAAATTAAACTTATAATGCAGTGGAATCCAGTAGGTCAGGTTTGATGAATCATACTTTGACCTGAGTTTGCATATGCATGTGGCAGCTTAAGAATAATTGTTTTATTAGCCGGATAATGAATAGTTAACAACTTTCCTAATGCTTTATTTTAGCTAATCTTAGTAATTACTAATTTTGAAATACTGATTTACGTGTCTTTTTTTTTTTTTACTGCAGCAAGGGTTGACCAAGTCTTTATTTGTGAATGACACCACCATGGCAGCACACAGGTCTCTCCATATTGTGGATTAGCACAATTTAACAGCTAAATGCTAAAATGACTAACCTGCACGGCACCTGAGCATCCACAGGACTGGGAGTCACTGAGGCAGAGCATCATCCCCTCCTACATCACAGAGATAATTATTCATAAGCTTTATAAGCATTCCTGCACTATGCATATGCTGAAAGATCATGTTTCCAAAGCCCCTGTCACACTATGGCGATTTAGCCAGCCTATGCCTGATGTACAAGAATCTTCTAAAACGCTGGCATAAGCTGACCTTTCTATGTATTTTTTCAATTTTGGGCATATATGTAGCATATTCATAAGGAGTCCAGAACATATGTCCAATGACAGTCTAACATGCATAACGCACGGGCTGCATAGTGCCCATGAAATGTCACAAACCAGTGTCCTAAGGGGGGCACCAATGCGCCCGGAGGCATCCAGCCTGCATAAAAAGAGATTTATTTGATCGCGGTATTAACCTAGCTGCTTGAAAAAAGAAAAAAAAAAGAATAAATAAATAAATAAAAACAAAGAAGAAAAAGTTAGGAAAAAGGGTTTGCAGTTGCAGCAGATTCAGCATTATGTTTGCTAGGAAGTTTGTTGGTTGTGGCCGTGGGTTTCTCTTGCCATCTCTTGTGGCACGTCTAAAGTCTGGAGGAGTACTGACAGTTTCCTCCTGTGAACCCCCTTTTATACCAAAATGCTGCCAATACGCCATTATGCAATAGCAGTAAGTTAGAAACACTTGTCACCTGGAACACGTCAAATATGTTGATATGGGTTGGAGATAAGTTCTTGATAAGTTAAGCATAAGTTATGCACACTATATTCATAGGTTTTGGAGAAGCTAGACACCACAACCTATGAGTAACTTACACTTAACGTCTGTCAACGATCACATAACTTACCTGTAACTTATGGCCCTTATAGCATAACTCTACATACTTGCCGTAGGTCGACGGGTCCCAACGTACTTCAGCGTGCTCATAAATTATACAAAACGGACCCATAACTTATCCAACGTATGCCCGCGTTTTGGCCAGATAACCTGTTCTTCAGGCATACACTTGCTAAATTGTCAAGGTAAGACAGGGGATTAATGTAGGAAGAAAAGGTGAAGGTTGAGGTAGGAAATGGCAGCGAAATTCCTTACTGCAAATTAGCTTTTTTTGTCTTAACGTTCAAATTTTGCTCGATGTAAATTGTGTTTTAAAATACAGCAATATAATTTTTGCACTGAAATGTATTTTAGTATAATGTAGCAATGCTAAAAAAATGATTTTGATTGTGTGAAATCAGCATATGTATAAAACATGTTTTATAAATGATACTGACTGTACCAGTTTTTTTGTGGCATGTTTTTGTTTTGTTCATATTTCCAAATGTGTAATCCAAATATTAGATGTCAAGATCGTAGCAATAAAGCCAAAACAGGGTTACAGTGTATGGGGCAAAAGCGGCAGATATTTAATCTAAAAGTTGTCGTCATTTCCCTGCAGGATAACCAGTGTTGAATGTAAATCCCTGTGATTGTTTCTGAATTTTGCAGACGTTTAAAATGCATCTGGTCAGATTATCACTGCCTCCCTTTTGCCTCACCCTTATGATTAACTGCTAAATTTCTTTTTTTTTTAAAAACAAGTCATAAGTATGCACATGTTTGCAGTGTGCTGAATTTTGGAGATGTTAGTCAGATACAGTTTAAAAGAAAATAATAAGTTAATAACACAAGGGTGAATTTGTTTGGATTACCACATTTATAGAAAACTGTAGGTTTGTAGTGCCAAAAAAGAGCACAAAGAGGGGGACTGAAACCAGAGTTCAGAGGTTTAAATCGTATGCTCTTTAAAACCAGCTTGCAAGGTTTCAGAGATCTTACAACCCTTTTTTATTTTATTTTTTTATTCAAACAGAAAAGCGACTTCTTACAGCTTCACTAAACCCAGAAACCCAGTTGAATTGTTTTTCTTTCATAAATTCCAAAAATCTTAGCATGCAGAATATGTAATATTTTCAGAATACAAAATATTGATGAATTTGATGTAGGTTCTTCTTCAGATGTTCAAACGGTCATCAATTTTAAGTCACTTCTCTAAGGTTGACTGATGTTGGCTGTTTTTGTAGCAGATGTCACTTCCTCAGGCCTCGCTTGCTCCGACTGCCCTTTGAACTAAAAAGAAAGTTCAAGTCAGCTGAAATTCCCAAATTCAGAAGAACACAAACCACAACATTTTCCCATGTAAAAATACCTTAAAATGTAACTGGTATCTGTCTAGTAAAATTGACTCCAGAGACTTTAATAATTTGTATTTAAATGTTTAACTATTAAAGTATTGCTGGCATAGTCACTGATGCGAATAACATGTATTTATTTTTAATGTATATGTGCAGAAAGATGGTTTGTGTTTGTGATATTATTTCAAAAAGTTTTCTGCTTAACTTTGGGATGTAAATGTCAAACATGGTGTAATTTCTTAAACCTATGGAGAAGTCTATAAAAGTTCCTCCTGAAATCACAAATTGGCTGATAACAATTTAGACACCACTGATATAGTAAGGCATCCAAGTTTTATTCAAGTAAAAAAAAAAAAATCTAATCTGACAGACTTATATCATGTATGATGCAAAAAAGCACAAAAAGTTAACTTCTGCAGAGCTCCCTAAAAAAATGTGCGAAAGATTTTTTTCCAGCTTGCTGTTCATCAATATTTAAGTAACAACAGCGGAAACCAGTTAACAAACTAAATAATAAAAAAGGTGCTGCTAAAAAAAATATTGCATTCTGTGAATATTACTTGAATATATGCTTTACAGTCTCACTACCTAAATCTCGTATACATCAGATACAAAAAACCTGAATCAGGTCTCTAAGAAAATAGGATAGTGAAACATCTAAAAAGACAAAAATGTAAAAAAGAGGACTTGATTTCAATTCAGTATCTTCTGAAAAATAAAGGACAGAACACTAATCATACTGAGACACTCTTATTGTCTTAATTAAATTTTTTTTTTATTATTATTATTTCTAGAGAAATTCTTCTGTAGTGCTCATGAAGTTACGGAATTATGGAGTGTCAAAGAGGCCAAAAACAAATCAAGAAATGTATCAGGAAATGAATAAATGTAAAAAATAAACTATGTACCATTACTTGATGAAATGTAAAATTAATTAAATGCTCCATAGAAAATGAAATGAAATATTTTATTACATGTTGAAATTAAATGTTTAAATTTTTTTTTTTTAAGATATACTTATTTGCAATTACATTCCATATTTGTTCTTATTTAGGTAACGTTTATCTGATCAACCATTTGTGAACTGATGTGAATAAACAGTTTAGCAAAATACAAACAACTTTGGAAAACCATTATTTAATGACCTGTCATCCAGAACATGAAAAACGTAAGCATTTGAAGGAAATAGCTACAGCTTTTTACATCAAAAAAGTTGTAGCAAAAAATTAAAAGAAAGAAATAATTTTTAGAGGTCCAAAGTATGAAAATATTCACTTTGGGTTATGATGCCATTATCAAGAGGAATAGTAGGTTGAAGCCAAATGACAAGCAAAACAGGCATTTCTAGCTCCACATAGGGAAGAAATGGCTTCTTCTCAGCATTACACTTCTCAAAATTGAGTCAGAAAAACAAAAAAGGAAACTAAAGTTCGTCTGGCAAGCTGTTGACCATTGGTGCCAACACAAGGCAGCAAAGGTGCTCTGAAACTTTACAGAAGTTGCACTAGTCTTTGGAGCAAACGAGTCTGGTAAATTAATTATTTGCTACTGCATTTGCATTTGCACACCTGCTAATCCGCAAGTACAGCAAATAGCAAGTACAGAGGGAGAGCATGACTGTGCCACTCACCGGCCAGTGAGGTTTTTTTGCTAAGAATGTTGCAGTTTTTACTACAGTTTACTACTGTGTTTTATTTTCAAATTTGAAAATAGCAGTTTTAATGAATTATTGCAAAATTCACGCAAAGAAAGTTGTAAAATCTATTTGGTGAAGTACTGTATGAATATTTGCAATGCGGAGGATCTGGGTAAAAATTCCAGTTGTGTGAGGAAGTGCAGCCAGCATAAAAACTTTGCCTAGTGTGTGAACAAGAACAAATTGCTCCTGCTGAATGTGGGAGCAGCTGAAAGGACACGCATGCAAACAAAGACGTCATTTGAATTTTGTCTGTAATCATATTTCGGGGACAGCATGTGCTGCAAGCTAGGGTTTAATTAATTAATTCCTAGGTATGTGAGCAGAGATTAAATGACATACTGGCTGAAATAAGTCCTCCTATCCCTATATTATATGCATGGCTGATTTAGGAATCTTTGAGCAGCTGATTGGTTGCATACTTTTGGTCACTCTTACTTTGTAGCCAGTGTGTTTCAGCTGAGAAGGTGAACAGAAAATTTAAGGACTAAATCCTTTCACAATTTTTCCAGTTGAGAACCACAAATTTGTATTTGCTTGTATTTAATTTCCAATTGCCTTCAAGAGACACGTTACTGAAATAAAGGATAAAATGAACCCAGAAAACAGTTAAGAAACCCAGCTCTGCAACGCAAATACAAAAACAAAAGAGAACCTACCATTTGAACTACCATAAAACATGGTGGTACAACATGTTGGGGTTCTGCACAGGTTCTTTTCAGTAGGGTAAGGAAAGCCCAACAGAGTAGACCAAAAATATTGGATGAATCTAAATACAGACCAAGTCCTGGAACAAAAACTTTAAGAAGCAGAAAAATATGAGACTGGGCTGAAAACTTCCCTTTGAGCAGAAGAATGTATTTGAATCACGGTGAAAGTGGGTTTCTATAAAGCATGTTCTCCAAATTTTTCCGATTTTTATTTAGAAAATCAGACATTGTTTGACTCTCACTTTGAAAGTATAGACTAATTTATGTTAGTTTATCGACAAACTCCATAAATTACAATCAGGTTGGCAGCAAGAACGTGACAAATTATGAGAAGGTAATTTTTATGGCCCTCCATTGCTACCATGCTTGTTCATTTAGTCTTTTAAAGAAAATTTCCCTTATTGTAGTTGTAATAGTGTTTTTTTGTAGCACACATAAGAAACCTATTTTATTTTATTTTTTTTTAACTTCATCTTAACAAAAAAGGGTACAGCAGACTTACATTTTCTGGTGGTCACTGACACGATTTCTGAGCACTGTGATCTGTGTAAAAACATATACGAAGAAAAACTTACTCAACTGGTTGGAGATTAATGACAAAGAAAAAAAGATAAAAAATATTGTCTGAAAAAACACCCAAAAAGATCCGTATCTCTAGGTAACAACTTATTTGTAACTCTGCATGGAGAAGCATATTTATTGTATGTATGAATAAACATAAGAACTAAGACATAAAACATGTGGAAGAAAATATTTTCTTTTATCCCCATCACTCTATGAAACCATTTTTTTTTCTTTCTGTTTGATAGTTTAAACAACCCCACTAGAGGAATGATGGGCGGAATCGATCAGTTTGCTCTGCAGATAGGGCCTGCAGAAAACATCTAGTAAAAGCCTGTAGATAAGGCAAAAAATAAAAATAAGAACATCGTGTAAAGCCTTTTGAACTAAGCATACAATTTTCTACAAAGACAAAGAACCCCCATAATGCATTTCAGAAGAGACATATAACTTTCTCAGAGATTTATTGTATAAAACACACATTGCCTGGACAAGAGGAGGGGGGTTATGGCGCTTAATCTTTGTTGTAATAATATGCACTCAATAAAATGTCTTTAGTGTTTTAACAAGAGCAGTTGTTGCAATGTGTGCTAAAAGGAAAAGTGAGGCCATATTTTTAAAATCCTGAGTTTCTTGGAAGATGACTTTTTATGGGGGTCAAAGGTCAGCAATTAAACATGCATACTCTCTAAAGGAGGAGAGACTGATATTTTGCTCATTTTCTGTCAATCTGAAACCCTAAAAAAAATATATATATATTGAAATTTCTGACACCTTTAACGTTATGCAACTAGAAAAAGTTTCATCATTATATGTTTTTCTTTACAATGAGCTTCTGTTCAAAAACCATCTTTTTATCATTGTGATTGTTGAAAGGTGTCATATCTGTAAGACAGTTGCATGCTGCTTTATCTGCTGGTGATCTCTGGCTGAGATCTATTTATGATGACAGATAATGTGGTTTTGCAAAGCTTCTTTGTATAAAATCATTTCTTTCACCGTCCTCATCCTGGAATGAGTCATTTCCAAACAATTTTATTGTTTGTGCACTTCCACAGTAATAACAATTCAGCACTTTTACCTCATACTTCTGCTTGGTGTACTTAAACTGAAGCTCAAACTTCTCTGCCTCAAGCTGTCGCATAGAATCCCACAGCTCCTTTGCTTTCTCTCTGTGCAAAGGCAGAAAAATTAAGTGGAATATGTTAATTCCTAAATAAAAGGAAGCCGAAACTGGAGCTTTTCCTTGATGTACTAAGGCTTTAAAACACACATCGGTTCCTTCTACCTCAGTTTGTCCTCCTTCAAGTGATCGATGTTTAGCTCTTTGCGGCGGTCATTTAGGATTTTCCTCTTCTTTTCCCTTTCTGTCTGCCTTTTAGTTCCAGGTTGTGCTTGCTGGAAATCAATAGATAATTTTTCAAACATTTTCCAAAAAAGCATGCTCAGTTTCTATAAAAGTATATATTGTTTTTATTAGTTGGCAGGTTAACTACCGTATATCCAGTAAAACTCAGGTTGGATAAAATCATTTTCTTCCTTGCATCATCGTCTGCTTTCTTCTTAGCTTCTTCTTCCTCTTTTCTTGCTTTCTCTTCCTAATAATTAAAAAAGAAAAGAAAAACCTTTGATCTACGATTTCCTATTCAGCTAAAAAGTTCTGAAATTACACAGTTAACTTGTTAAACTGTATAGGCAGCTGACAGCCTTTGAGGTCTGGACGTGTTTTCAGCCTCCACTTACAGCTAGTCTGGCCTGCCGTTCTCGTTCCCTCTCAGCTCTAATCTTCATCTGCTCAGCTCTCTCAGACCTGCGTTTTTCCTGGAAAAGACAACGAGTTAAACCTTAAAGATCAGGAGCAGTCTTTAAAAACCAAATAATCAGCTCATCAGAGAAACTGACATGAACATACAATGCGATCTGTGAGCACAAGCAGCTCCTCCTCTTCCTTCTTTCGCTTCTCAAAGTGATCTTCAATCAGGGTGCGCAGCTCAGTCAGGTCCTTTTCCATTCGCTTCCTGTGGATGTCCTGGAATTAATGTGTAAAACATGAGTACAAGACTTATCCAAACCCCAAAGAGCTGGCAGGTTCTTTGGTTAGCTCTGAGATTAACTCACATCAAAGTCCACTTTTTCACCATCTGGGATCTTAAGAGGGGCCAAGCCAGGCACAAATGCAGGCCTAAGAGGCATGTATGGAAATCCAATAATCAGTGCTTCTCTTATTGGGTACAATATAGCAACTTGCAGAAGTATTCATACCCTTTTACACACTTTCCATAAGTTGTCTTGTTAGAACCAAAACCTTCAATATATTGTTAGTTATATGATTCTGCAGGTTCTTCAGCTTTTGAAGACTTTTCAGTTATTTGCGATATTAATGCTGTGCACACCACAGATATGACAAACTTATATCTGTTTGTTATATTAGTACAATGGGGGCATGTGGATAAACCTTGGAGTCTATTCTTTCAGTCTTACAGATAACTTTCAGTGATGACTCACCGCTACACACAATGCGTGTGTGTAGCTGCTGCTCTCACTGGGTGTGTCCCTGCTGAACTGTAAGAAGCTCTTTCAAACAATATTCTGGGCTCATTCCACATTCCTTATTCCCTATGGCAGTAGCAGGAACGCCGTACTGTAATCTGAACAATCTTCTCTGTCTGGTTGAGAGTAAAAATGTCCTTTTAGACCTTAAGTCCTGTTTTATTCATTTTCTTTATTGGGATGTTATTTAAAGTGAGGTAAAAAGCAGTGATAAGCAAATAGTGTTCCCATCTAGTCCTAATTACTTTGTTGGAATTTTATATGACAGTCCAACATTCTATATTCAATGGTCTGAACCGCCATACAGGAGCGGAGCTAGATGGGGGGTCAGGGGTGGCCGTGGCCACCCTTACCCTATCATTGGCCACGCCTGTGGCCACTCCCACCAGTTTTCCCTCTAAAACAGATGGTGGCAGCAGTAAAACTCAAGTGGAGTATTCAAAACATTTTAATTTTTTGTGGTCAATAATACACATCCACATACTAATGTCAAATATGATAAGTACAGAATTCATGCGCTTCCAGAGCTAGGTTTTGGGTTATATGGGGTAAAGAGAAAATTATGTCTCTGCAAGTCAAGTAGGAGTCTTCATTAAATTAATGATAAATAACAATTTTAATAAAAACCTATCAATTAATTAATTTATGTAGATAGTAGTGCTTGTAAATATAAATTTTATGCAGAATGATTGACACAAGTGCCCCAGAACTCAAAACTGAAAGAGTTTTATCCACTATGCCTTTTATCTTGAAATTACGGATGTTTAAATATACGTGTCTATTTGTTAGCAAAGGCTGTAGGAAAGTATAGTTTGTCTTTATTTAGAAAATATAGATTTTTTGCTCGTTAATTTTCCTGTTGGAAGAGTGTAGATTGGCCCTGAGGTTCTGGTGCCAATCTGCTTTCGGCCACCCCTCAGTGTGCATTGGTTATTGCCTGGCCACCCTTATAAAAACTTTCTGGCTTCCCCTCTGCTGCCATATTTATTATTTTTTTTTTTTGCGTCATGTTTATTTTCTCCCACACTGCTTACATTTGATCACTGCTGCACTTTAAGGATTGCAAATGTCACGAAAGCTGTACAAAACAAAATTTCTTACAATTTTCTTTCAAAATGTTGAATTTTGTATACGCTCTGTGTATGCAATAAAAGTTGTCTAAGTCTAACAGGAAGGTATGTTTAATCGACTTGTCTTTATTTCTATTCCCCTCCATACTGTCTGATATTATGAAAATACAATATGAACCATGTAATTTGTATCTCAGTATACACCCAGCTAATCTGTGAAGCCACAGCTATGTAAGAGGATTAGTGAACACATTGTATCCTGAGAACCATGGAAGGCATCAGACATGTCGACAATACATTCCTGAAGAAACGTAAAGCAGGTTATATTATGCAACATCAAGCTTCGACACATAGGGGACAGAGCAAACAGGTGCTCCCTTCACGAAAGTAGGACTGCTTTGCTTGCGGGCAAAAACACTGGTATGACTGAAAACATGTCCTTCCAAACACAGCACAAACATGCAGTGGAATGTCTGTTCTTCAGCAGAGATTGGATTGCAGAGAAAGTAGATGGGAAAATGAATTAAGCTAAATATAGTATACAATAACTCTGACAGCCAAAAGGTATAGAATTTATAAAATCAAAATATTTAAGGAAATCATTAACTGTCAAGGTCTGATAAAGTTAAAGAATAAAAAAAAAAATCACAAATAAAATATAGTTAAGTATGAAATATAATTAATTCCATTATCAAATAATGAAAAATGTAGTTAGGTAATGAAATGCACAATAAGTTAATCAAAGTCAGATGAAGTAATGAAATATACCTTAATTAAATTTTTTTAATGTCTAACTTTTTAACTCCATATTTTATGGATAAGAAGTGAAATATGACTTTTTAAAAGTGGCCCGCCTCTGACGGTGTATTTTGGAACTAGGTCATTGGACCACCTTTCAACAGAGCAATAACCTGAACATACAGCCAGAGCTAAAACTCAATGTTTAGATCAACTAGAATTTCCAAATCCAATTAATATCTTCTGGCAAGACTCGAAAACTCTGGGTCTACTTTGGTCTGTCAAACACTTTTTATGTTTATTTTTGTAATAGAAAATGAAAGCTATGCATCATTTAGATTTTTACATTAGTTACTTATTCTTGTTTGTCCATCACATTCAATCCCTCCAATAAATTAAAAGACTCGGTTCAGGAAAGGGTCAGGGGTATGAATCTCTTTTTATAAATTCAAAGTAACTACATGAGTAAAAAAAAAACTTGAGCTCCAGACTTACTTAAACTTGGGCTTTGAATCATCTGTTTACCAGGAATTGAATAAGAAAGTCAGATTAATGAGGGTAAATCATAATGTTGTAAACCATAAAAGGGGAAGTCATCTGCGGGAAGCTTACCTGCACCCACTCCATTTTCCTCTGAAGTGTCTGCTGATAGATTGGATGAGCAAAAGGTCAAAACTTAATGCAAAAACTCTTTATCAAGTGACACACACATAATCCCTGCCGGTTGTCCCTTAACAGTCTGTCAGTAACAACAGAGCCCTAAGGCAGGTACTGCTGCAGAGAGTGAGTCAGCTATCCCTAAACACCGACAATCACCTGTCAGGGATGATTGACTGCAGACACAAGAGGTATATCTGCATTTTTAGACCTTTAGATTGCTATCACTGATACTATCCACCCAGGTTTCCTCCACCCAAGTCTGTAATGCAAAAAAACAAAACAAAATACAATAAAACAAACTAAGGAAGCTCCTAATAAATACAAACATGAGCTCATAGATTACATTTCAATTAAAATGGATTGTAAAACAAAAAAATGTTGGCTTAACAATCACCTTTTAATATGTCACGTGATAAAAACGTTCATATCGCATGTATCCTAATGTCTGCTCAGAAATATTTCAATCCTAGAAGCCTTCTCAGATTAACTGTATCTATACACAAATTTAGGTCTCTTATATTAGACGACTTCTGAAAGCAATTAGTTGAAATTAATTTAATTGTAAGGGTATCAAATAAAAGAAGCCTGATTTTACTTCCACTTCATTAATTATTTCTACCTTGTTTCTTGTTAAAATGTCCTTTAAAATGTTATGTTCAGATTTTTTTGTTTTTGCCTGCAGTCTTTCCAGTCCATTTGAAATTAAATGCTTTTAAAGTTGTTTAAGTGTCTTATGTTTTTCAGTTACCCTCATCAGGTCTGTTTGAGAAAAAAAAACCTGTAATTAAGCCCCTCTAGGCATAGAATCTAAACCCTGTTTCACTGCAAAGAAGCTAAGCCAACCTGCATTTTAGGAGAACCTCTAAATGGCAAAAAAATGAAAGTGGGTATTGTCCGTGGCTCCTACTTCCCCAAGGTCCTCTGTGGAGAACACTTAGTGACCTACATTGCTCAGTTACAGCAACTGTACTCCACATAGGGGAGGAGATGGGAGCTGCTTTGTTACAGGAGTTGGCAAACTGCACTGGCAGCATCCCACACAGAGAGCTATAGAGACAATTTATCTATTTCATGCTGACATTATGCTCCCTTGGAAATCGAAGAGCAGATCCCCTGTGATGATAAGTAATTCAGACAGAGCAGGCTGAAACAAAGGTCAAAGTTCAAGCAGACACAAAAGCCCACAGCCAGCAGCCTCTGCTGTGGCGCCAAATGGATAAAAATAAAAAAAGACTGCACCATAAACCAGCAGAAGCAGATGCAGCCCGGTGGCTCTTTAAATAAATGTAGGTAAATCATGAGGTAAAGTGACAGACACATCAGCCTGCTACCTCTAACGCACTTACAAGACAAAGAGCTGATTTTCATAGACCAATTCTAATGTTAAACCACTAAATATTTCTTTTTTGCACAATAAAATGTTAACACTTTATGTAACATATTTTGTAAATTAATGGATACGATGTAATCCCAGCTTCTTTCTCTCGTTGCTTCAGAAATAAGCACTAGATTTCCTCGTGTCCTCATGAATCAGCAGCTTATACAATACACTTCTTTGTTGAAATGTGAAGACTTATCTGGATGGAATTTGGGTTCAATGATCCGAAAACACTGATGGAAGCTTACCTCTAGAAAAAAAAAAAAAGAGAAAGACAAGAAAACGGTTGTCTAAATAGATTACATCATTTCTTTTGTCAAATTATTCTCTCTGCAGAAATACTCACTCATAAGCGACCTCTTCGGTGTCCGACATGTTTCGGGACACAGTACCTACACACCAGAAAGGTGCTCCGCATTTACAACAGCAAAATAAAGTTATAAGAACATCTTGAACCTGCAGTAACTTACCCGGACTGTTTGTGTGATTCAGACAGTGCCCAGTGGGGAATTGTGTACTGTGTTCTTCTCTTTCGCTCCTAAGCTTTTAAACCCAACAGAGGATCACATGGCAGCAAACAGTCCATGACTACAACTGATGGACACATACCTACAAACAGATGGTAGATGGCCTTAACTAGAAGCGTTCTCTATGGATCTGTATTGCCTATTTTTACCTTTTGAAGCTTCGGCGGTAAATCACAGGATTAATGTCCTGAAAAAAAGTTTCACTGTTTCAGATCTGACTGACTTGCAAGTTGCATTTAATCCTCATAAACCTGCTCCTGCATGTAGATGCAAACAAAGAAGCATGGCTCAAATCTTATTTCGGGGAAGCAATTATAAACATTAAATACAATTATTTTAGAATGAACTTTACAGGCTTCACTTTCTGTAGCCTCTGTAAAAGTGACAGTTTTTACCGATATGGTAATGACTTTTACTGCTAAACTACCTCAGGGGTTACAATGAATAACATGCCACACACTTAACTGTCTCAATCTTTTGTACTTTGCCTTTAATCTCATCTCTGCCCTCACAAGCAATAACATGTTATCAACAACTGCTGTTATAGCCATGCCAAGCCCTCCGATAGTCTCTCTGTTTGCTGTAAGCCTCTATTGGACACTGCAGTGGGGACTATGACTCATTTCTCTCATCTGAGCTGAAGCCAAGCTGTAGCTGTGTTTGTAGAGTTGTCAGGCTGGGAGGTTCCCCTTCCACTTAACCCTCTCCTTCAGAGCAAAGGCGTTCCTGAATTATTATTGATTAATAGCTTATTTTTGAATTGTATGTGCAAATACTGAAGCAACCTGTCAGTGCATTTGCCAGTTCTCCACTAGTGCTAGTTGTAAAGCCATGACAGGAGTTACAGTATCTATGAAGCTCTGGAGGTATAAACTAACCTTCTCCGTTTCGGTTATTAATTTTGGCAAGACAAAAATGGTTATGGGAACTAAATAAATAAATATGAAGTCATATTTGTTCTTTAATTGATTGACTGCAGTCAATATATATATATATATATATATATATATATATATATATATATATGAGCTTAAAATGCTTATTTTCAGTCGAAAGATTTATTTAGCAGAAAAACATAGAATTTTAAAAACGAAACGCTCTTTAAAAACAAAATAAGATATTTTTTTCCCAAGATTGTAATTTTTTTGCATTTTTTCTCAACCGATTTTCTTTGATTTGGAAAGAATCCCATTTATCTTTCTGAAGGCTATTGTTTGGAAACCACACCTGTCTGGCTCCTAAGTCGGACAAAACAAACAAGAGAAAGTGATTGAGCAAAATGTATTTAGCTAAACTGGGTTCCTTAGTTCATCCGGGATTTCATCAGAATCCTTCAGTCTTCCAACAAGCATTTTGTCCAGTTTTACAAAACCAACAGTTTAATCCACTTTGGTGAAAACGGTGGAGAGAGGTATCAGGTCTAAAAAAAAAAAAAAGGCCCTTTATTCCACCAGACACTGCCCCCCTGTGGCAAAATGAGCTCCTGCAAGATTCAATCCAAATTAGAACATTTTTAAATATCTTTAAGAAATGATCTCTTAAAGCAAATATGTTCACCTGACTGTTCTAAGAATATATAATTTCTTACATCACAATAAAAAAAAAAATTAAGAAAAATATATATTTTTTTCTTCATCTTATTTTTACAGTCTGTATTTCAGTGGTGCATTCAGATGAACATATTTGCTTGTAGAAGAGTCCTTTCAAAGTAAAGGCTCTGGGGAGATCAAATAATGAGGACAGCTTCCTGCTGAGTTTTAGGATTTGTCTAAATAAATAAATAGATATAGATACTTTAGAATTACTCAAAGAGCACGGATCATGGCTTTGAGTTTGTTTAAAACCTTAGAGATATATAACTTTACACACCAAGAAAACACATTTTTAAATGGAAGTAGTTCCTATGTGATTAATAACTATTATGTTGGATAAAAATGTTGAGTAACATAGTATGCTACCAAAGGTTTCTGCTTTTACAGATTTTATGAATGTATAAGGAAAGCACGGACAAATGCCTAACATAATTGTATCACTACATTAAGATGATCCAGACTGATAATAAAGACTTGTTTAAAAGAATTGTCCAATTATTGTAGTGTTATATTCTTGCTATAATCTCAGTGAGTGTTTTGCATTTTATTTTTGTTTAGATGTTGACAACTGATTTGACTAATTTCATGTCATGTTTGCAGCAGAATGGAATAGTAAGTTAAATAGGTATCAGGAATATTGATTGTGTAGGGATAATAGGAAGGTGGAGGGGTGTGAATAAATAAGTTTCACTTCTTCATACTTTTTCAGTCATAAGCACTAAACTTTGCATATAACAATTATGCATGCCTTGTTTATAATATTTACATTTCAGTTTTTTATTGGTTTGTTTGAAATAAAGTTATTCATAGTTTGAATATTCATCAGTCCACAAAATCCATGCTTGAAATATGTTGAATACCTATTTATGCAATATTAAGCTACCATGAGCTATGAAACGATCAGTTTATGATGAATATAGATCTGTTAATAATCAGAGTAGAAACATGTTTAACCTCACAGACGCCATTCTTCAGGAGTCATTGGGACAAAATGTTCACAGCGGAGAGACAGAAAAATATCAGAACTTGTTTATTTCAGTAACATAGAAAACAAACCAACTGTGACCAGATGTAGAGTCTAAAATCGCTTTAAATTCTGTTTCTGCTACATTCAACGTGCATTTCCAGAGGTGTTTCTGAAGATGAAAGCCATCATGTCTTCATAGACCGCTGTTTTACTGCGTCTGGCCTTTGGCTGCATCAAACATTTTCTTGCGCCCCTCCATGCCTGACATGGCTTCCACGTTCTTCCTCCAGTCACTCACCTCCACTGTCTTTTCCTGTGGAATTAACATGTAAAAGGTTTGATTTTTTTAATTTTGTAGTCCTGCTGGTGGGAACGGTCAGGGGAATGTGGGATAGTACAGGAAAATTCGTTGTCCTTGGATTGCAAGATTTACAGTTTTAATTTTTTTTTTCAACAGTAATCGAAATGCTTTATTGATGTTACGTTTAATGAATGACTCCTTACAACAAAATGGCAAATCCTAAACACTCTCTCAGCTGCCCCACCCTCGGAAATGAAGTGGAAACAGGACATGGTAAATTGCTTGTACTGCTTTATTAATTGATTCTCTTATAATTCTGTAATGACTTACCTTTTCTGTGTCGTCCTTCTTGACCGATTTGAGGTTGGCTCTCAGATCCATCGACACCTTGTGCTTGGAGCCCAGCAGGGAGCGCAGGATAGCATCTGCAGAGACCCTGACCCTTCTCAGATTGGGCCTCTTGAACTTCCCTCGTAAATCTAGCACTTTGATGTTTAGGTCTTTAATCTGTGTGATGAAATCATAAGAGAAATTTTTATTTGATTATTTTAAGAAATTTAATGACTTGCCACATACAGCTTAATTTTTAGCTGAATTACTTGAGATATTTTGAAGATATATAATTAAGTATTAAGGGTTATGTGTGGTGTGTTTGAAAATATTTAATGTGTATTTTAAGGTGCATGATTACCTCTCTGGTGTTGTGCAAGACCTTGGCTTCAATATCATACCGTTCTTCATCTACTACATCTATTTTTGCATGCAGTTCCTCACATAATGCCTACAAAGAAAGAAATAATATTCTAAGTGTAACAAAAGGGAAATATTTGGGTCAAATATGTCTCTTCTTGTGAGTTTTTAACAGAGGTAGTTACCTTCAGGTCTGCCAGGGACATACCAGTGACTTGTAGGGTAGGAACTTTCTCTTCAAGGTATTTAGCTTTTTGCTCCTCTTTTTCTTCCATCTCCTGCTCCAGCTCTTCTTTGGCTTTTGCAACCATCAAGCTCTTATCAAAGACAACGATAACAAAAAGAGAAAATTAAAAGTTTAGAATTGACTTTGTTTAAGAGTGAAAACTATCCCTGCAAATCCTTCTTACCTTTAACATGAGCTTTCTAGAGGCTGAGATTTTAGATTTTCTCTACGAAAAGCAGATTTATGTTTCACTTCAATTCATTAACATTCAAAATCAGAAATACCTTAATAATCCCAATAGGAAATGAAATGAATGTAACATTTTATAATAGTTTAACTTAAACATCAGTGTTTGCTTTTAATGAAATCTGAAATCTTACCTCTGGCCTGTAAGGAGAACAGAAAATACATTTAAAGTTTGGTTTTAAAATATATTATTAATGTTAAGAATGTTTATATGAAAAAGAAATATCTATTGGCAGCATAAAACAGATACAACTTACTGGAAATAAAAGCATAAAGCAACACTTACTGCTTCTCAGGCATCATGGTCATGGTTAATCCTGGAAGACAAAAATACATTTGTTTTATTTATCGGCGCCTAAAAGTGGAGTCAGTCTTGCTCTAGAGCCCCAGTTGCCCTTAATTATGACGTCCAGTTAATCCCCAGTATGTATCCATCACACTAAAACCACCCTGCGGGTTTTAGATTATGCAGATTATCAAACACTGTTGAGGTAAACTGGTTCTCTTATTTTCTGTCACTTATCTTTGTTATGAACTAATTCATTAAATAAAAAAAATGTAGCAGAATTTAAATGTTGACATTTTCTAAGGTATTATTCCATGACCTCATGTGGTCTACTGGGAAAAATCACCCAATCGCCTTTCATTGCTGATAACACAATCCCCCCCCCCCACCTAGCAACAAAGTGATGTCTGGCAGGGAGAAGCATGCAAAGCCCCCAACTTGGGAATGCTTCCACATAGATTAGACCTCCTGCTTTCAGCCCCACTTTCTGCTGGATAAAAAGACACAAATATAGACCAGGCCTGTCGTTCTTGGAGCACCATTTGCATTTAAGAATTTCGGGTCTACTTCCCAAAATTTAAAATTTATTTAACCAAGTGAAATACATGATTTAGATCGCTTACAATGAAACCAATCCATTTTTTCCTCAATTTAAGGCTATATTTTAGTTTTTCACCTGCTGAAAGGATATTTTCAAAAGGTACATTTAATCTGACAAACACGCCTTATTATAATACTACTATTTGTTTATTAGGTCTTTTTTATTTATTTATTTTGTATTAAATAAATATATAATTTTCCAAATGGGATATGGAAAAGTTTTTTTTTATGTATGAACAGAGCAGCATCATTCTAAGAGATGTTTGTTTAAATTATTTTACCTCTAAGGAAGCAGAGTTTCCCTTATTGTTTCTGTTTTCACTGTGACCTTTATTGTATTTTGTGTAAAACACCCCTTTCTCTTATCATTGTATTTAGATGTTGGTTGGAAAAAAATTAAACATTTATAAAACTGACATTTTAAAGAAATTGTTTATTATGCTATTTCCTGACAAAGCAGATTTCAATAAAAATTTAGTAAAAGTTACATTGTGTTGATAAATGATACCAGAAAATATAGTTTTAGGAGCCTATTCGATGCTTTGTTCTAAGTAGATATTATTTACGGTAGGCAAACTAAACTTTAGATACCATTTCTGAAATAAGATTTTTAATGAAAGTAAAAATGTATTTTTTTCCTTACCTTTATGTGTTGATGCTACAGAATCAGAAGGAAAATGTGATGCAGAGAAGAATGAACCAGAAGGTTGATCTGCTTTTCTCCTTCCCCTCTCTTTATCACAAGGGGACTGAAATAGAAAACACACTAATGCGCCCACTACTAGAGGGGGTGGTCTCAGGATAACATTGTGTGGCATGTGTTGTTTTGACACATAGCTACTGTTCTTTTTTTGTTTGTTTTTACAATTATCTAAATAAATCAGCATCTTTTTCTTACATAAAATATACAATTTTTGCTCAAATTCAATGACATTTCTTAACAATTAGGAATTTTAAGTGTCTGCAGCTCTCCTCTCTGAGATAAAAGGCTGAGGGGTCTTTGTCTGAATAAATGACTGAGGGTTTTGTGAATTTTAATTTATTGAGATCATTTAACCTAGTGTTCCTAGAACTAGAAATAAACAGAGGTATCATCTACTTTATATGCTCCTCAGCCATGAGGCTTTAAAGCTGAAGTATGCAGAAACTGCTGTTCCGTCAAACAGGCCTGGAAGCATTACCTGCTTTCTCAGGTCAAATCTTTATTTTAAATTAGCCTTTATGTTTCATTATTACTTGAACTATGATGTAATGCATTACATATATCTCTATTTCTTTTTCTTTCTCTCTTTCATGTAAATGTGAAGCACTTTAAGTACCTCTATGTCTGAATTATGCTATAAAAATAAACTTGACTTGCCCGTTCAAAGCTGTGAGTATGCAGGTTGTAAAGAAACCTGTCCAAAACCTTTTGTCTGATTATAAAGTCTGGTTATAAAGTACTAAGGTTGTGTCAAAGCGCCCCCTCTTGGCAGCACTGGGCTGTAAATTAGCAAAGATCACAAAAAGAACCAGTGTTACACATTTAGAAGTAGTTGGGAGTCCTCTAGTGGGCTAGATGAGACTGCAAGGACTCAGAACCTGCAAGTTCTGTTTGGGCCACCTGTTTATCATAGATAACTGTTTCCAGCTCATATCAGTAATTAATTGCCTTTTTCAGGACTGGTTGTTGGGCTTTTAATTTGTAGTCGATTCAATCAGGTGTTTGTGCCTTCACAACCACTTAGACAGTAAAATTACCAGATCCGCTTTTTTGTGAAGTATTTCACATATGTCTTCATATTCATGATCATTCTCTACCACCTTTGGAGGTGTTCCCTACTTTGACCTTGGGGTTTCCAGCCCATACTCTGCACAGATGTTCCTGTACACTATTCCAGCCACTTGGTTATGGCGCCCGTTGTAAGCTTTCTCTGCCAGCATCTTGCACCCTGCAGTTATGTGCTGGATAGTCTCAGGGGCCTCTTTGCACAGTCTGCACCTGTGGTCTTGTCTGGTGTGGTATACATGTATATAGTTTTCTCTCATGTTTACCTGTAAGTTGCTTTCTCATCTACTTCTCTTGCTCTTTTCTAGTGTTAGGATAAATATCACTAATGAAGTGTGAGTCAATTACACTTTAATATTAGCTGCATGTTGTGTGTCAGAACTGATGTTTTCCCCAGTAGTTTATCCTATTAGGCCAGTTCCTCTGTCATGCTATATACAGTTATGATCTTCATTTTGTGCGTGGCAAATATTTGGGAATGAATAAGAGCGGTGTCCTTCAGCTAAGAACAAATTGTAATATTTTTGATAAGCCTGGAGCCATGGATGTCTCCTCATTTTCAGACATGTATGATGTAAAATGTGATGATCTGGCAGACTGGTATAAAAGGCTTCTTTAACTGTTAATCGTGGCCACTTCCCATGAAGTGAGCCCAGCTGGTAAGCAGCTGCCTTCTGTAACTCTAAGCAACTTCTCTGTTCTGAGTAAGATTACAATTACTATCAAAATCTGTTGTCGTTTGTCATGGTTATTTAATACATATATGTTATGAAGTGTTATTTAAAGAGTTTGTCCCAAGTGATTTCTTTTCAGGAAAAAGAACCTGAGAGAGAAAGCTTCAAGGTATAGACACAAAGCCTGCCTTTAACAATAGTTTTTTTTTTTATTTAGTTTTGTCTTCACTTTAATTTAGGGATGTCAAACTGGTTCCAGAAAGGGCCGTGTGGCTGCAGGTTTGTTTTTCCAACCAAGAAATAGCACACCAGACTCCATTCATCTCATCACGTCATTGTGAAAGACTGGACTCACTTGATGAGATGACTGGAGTCTGGTGTGGTATTTCTTGGTTGGAAAGAAAACCTGCAGCCACACGGCCCTTTTTGGAACCAGTTTGACATAACTGCTTTAATTGGTGATTATTACCCTTGCCTGTTTCTCTCTTTACGGTTTAAAACCTTTTCCCTGACTCAGAGCTTTCAATAATTACAATATTCAGTTTACATGTTTCCCTTATTATCTGCACTTGTGTTCTCTTCAAAACAGTTATTCATGCATCTTTTGCATTAACTTCAGTATATTTAGTCAGTTTAAAACTAGTGTTTCATGTTTGCAGGGTAGGACATGAGACAATTGTATTAAAGTAACATGCATGGATTATTTTTTTAAGTTGCCATTCCCCTCTTGTATTGATGGATCCTCTGCATTTCTCCGCACATACAGTCAGTTTTTCAACAACTTCTTCATTGTTTTATTGTCGTTAATAAAACTGTATATTCGACATTCAATTTTCAAATGTTATGCTCAAAATATAAATATCATAGTAAATGTTTTTTCTGTTATCAGCGGTCCGTCTTTTCTAACATTTTACTTCACAGGATATAATTCTTGTAAAAGTATTGGACTTAATTTTAATTTGAAGAAGACAATTTCAGTAAAGAAAAAAGTGAGCAATTCAGATGGTGCAAAAAACCTTTTCATGCAACATTTTCCCCAGCACTATCAAACAGCTTCAGCAGAAGATGCAGACAGCCATACTCTTGCTGTTTGTTCTGTCAATGAACCAGACTGGGTCTTTGGACCTGAACTTTCTGTCCACATCCCTGCTTGTTTAGATGGGGAATGCATTCATGTCATATTTGGATCATCTGAAAAAAGGGAAAGCTCATTAATTTCTGCTTATGAGCTTTTTTGTAACAGTACTTACAAACTCTGACGTCCTGTATTTTACAAGGTTGCTTCAAATATTTATTGATGAGATTGGTTCTTAGATGTCTAACCGTATCCCACTGACAGTCATTTAAAAGATTTGTCACACTTCTTTGGGAATGCTCAGGATAAACAGCGAGAGGCTCTCTGATATTCCAAGATCTAAACAGATAAATGGAGATCAAACATCTGTAGTCACTGCTGTGAATCTGTAGAATAATTTCTCTCTCCCTGTCAAAACTGACGAAAGGTCAGGAAATATCAAAGAGATATTAAAGATACTACTGGCATTTAACTTTGGCAGAAAATGTTCAGTTGGTGTTTATTTTGTCTAATATGGCCTAATTCAATTTGTTTATTCTGTGCTATAACATTAAATCATTTGGATCCAGCTTATGTTTATAATTCATTTAATAGCATTTAAATTCTGGGATTTTTTTTTCCATCTTGTTTTTGATGTATTGTAACTGGATCATGTAGTTTAAGCTAAAGGTTGCCTCTCAATGAAAAACTACATGGAGTTTTATTTTCAAACTCCCTTAAATGTTTCTTATAAATATATGAGAAATGACAGAGGCGTTGTTTTTAGTCAGTAGTTTTACATTTGCAAATTCTAGGTTTGATAGTTTTGCTCTTTGAATGGGTTTTTGGTTTAGGTTTGCAGCTGATGCTGCTCACCCACTTGGATGTCGGTGCTGGAACAAACAGCTGCCTCCACCCTGACACCCACCTCCTCCGCCATAGCTGCCTGGCACTAAGACCAGTGTGCCAGCTCTACAGCACAGCCAGAGATGAAGCAGAATACCATGCCTTTGTTGTCCACTACAACAGCTTGCTGTCCCTCTTTAGGAGGATCAAGATTCAGAAGAGATGCAGGAACGGAAACACTCAAAAGTTTGTAAGATGAACCTCAGATATTTCCACAGTGAAATCTATAAAGTAAATCAATCAATCCATCAACAAAAAATATTTTGTTTAAAGATGTAAACAAAAAAAAAGAGTTGTGCTTTTTTTCACTTTTCAAAATACTCAATTTGTTTTGTACAGAAAAGATGTACATCATTAATACAATGGCCTTTCCTGTAGAAGAACATTATCTTAAATCAGGTAGATTTCAGTTTGTTCATACTTTCTTCATTTACATTAAAATCACCATGATTACTTTGTAGATATAGTCTTTATTTATTTTTTTATGCAGATCATTAACACTAAAGTGGGGCAAATAACATGCTCAACCAAATATAGACACATTTCTGCTTTTGAAAATGTTGAGCACATGTGAACAACCTTCCAAAGCACCTAGGTCTGTCAGCTATATGTGTGAAGAAAGCAATTTTTTTATGCATCATGTCCAGCAGAAAAAAAAAAACGTTACAGGATTGATGCAAAGAACCATGAATCTGTGATATTTGAGGACACCAGATATCAGTTCCTTGTTGGCTGAGGGCTTCAACTTCACTGCGAATGAGCTAAGGCACCTGCTCCCTGACCAAATCCAAAGCCTTTTGGGCCAAAGTTCTTTGCGTAGCACCCTGGAGAGAAAAATGTAAAAAATTAGGAGGGACAATGATAAAATTCAACTACACGTTTAACACTTCTGAAGCCAGAACAATAATCCATTGCCCATATAAAGGCAATGGATTATTGTTCTTTGTTCAAAACAAAAAAATTATACAGATACAAAGCAATGTTGAACATTTGAGACAAAGATTACATTTTTTTTTATCATGAATTTGATGCGGTACATTTAACAGCCACTGGGTAAGAGGCAGTCTGAACTAGCCAGTCCATCACAGTACGACACAGAGGCATGCAGGATAGAAAACCATGAACACACAGCCAGGGACATTTATAGAGACCAATTAACCTTAAGTCTTGCTATTTGATTGTGGAAGTAACCCTGTAAACTCTTGGAGAGCCCATTCATGGACATGGCCCAAGCTGTGGCTAAACCTAGGCAACAGTTCAATATGTGCAACCTGTGGTTTACAAATTCTACAAATAAATAGAATATGTGCTATGTACTTTATATATGTTAAAGTTTTTGTTATGATTATTACATGACTGCAAATACCTAGGGTAGCAGTTTGATTTAAAAATATCAGAAAAAAGACACAATAGCTAATGCTATTTTCAATTTGACAGCTAATCAATTTAGAGTTTAATTTCCAGTTTGGGTAAACACACCTTTGCAGTAGATTTCTCCATCCCTGTCAGCAAGGGTTGTTGACTCCAGGCCTTTACCACACTTGGCACAGCGAAAGCAGCCCTTATGCCAAGACTAACAGAAAACAAACAAACAAAAAAAGCCAATGTCCCAATTGAAATTGGTGTCTTTCTTATTTGTATAGGTTAAACCGGTAAACACGTATGTAGTATTTTAGTTTTTTCTTACATTGCCTCCCCCGATAACCTTCTCTGCTGCATACACTGTTTTTCCACATCGTGGACACACTTCTGATCCTGCTGCTTTCTGGGCAAACTTGGAGGCATTTGGATTATTTGTAGGTCGATGAGGAGCTTGTCTATCAGGAGAAAGATATTTATTAATTTATCAGCAATAAGAAATCTGGTCAGGGAGGAAGTAGAATAATTCAAATAGGATCCAAGTGTTTATACATTTTTGTGAACCTCATGCCTACTTGGTTTTAAGTTATATAAGGACTTCCTCTGCTTATGGAGCTTTATGTTACACTTAGAGGTTAAATGATGGAATAATTTAGGAACTTGCTCACTCTTCAGGCTTGATGCCGAGTCCCTCTCCTGTGTCCATGCTCAGCGTGCCAGCTCCCCCTCCGAATCCATAGCCTTTTGGCCCATACTTTTTGCCATAGCATGACTTGCAGTAGAGTTCGTCTACATGTACAGCCACTGTCGTGCTGTCCAAGTTCTTCTTGCACACCACTTCAGTAAGAAAAATGTAAAAAGAAAAACACAGACACTAATTTTAATGCACCAGTTGTAGTCAGTCCTTTATAATCAAGTTAATTCTAAGTTTTTTTTAAAGATAATCATTGTATTCTTATTTGAACCCTAATTTTGTGTGACATTTAAAACAACAAAGGGGTGTAGGGACTGTAGAAGCTCTGCCTTCATCCTTTTCAGATACAAAACCTTTTTCTCCGTATAAGGAAGACCAGGCCTTTGTCACATTTATTCTTGAACCAAATAAGGTCTGCGATGACTGAGTGGAAACCTTAAGATGTTCTCTGCTCGTGCCAAATTCTCCGCATTCTTTCACGGTAGCTGGTATTACTTAATTCAGTCAAAAAAAAATTGTAAGCAGAAATTTAAGTACTTACTGCACCGAAAACAGGATTTATGCCAGCTCTTCCCTTCACACTGCACCTCCTCGGCAAAGTAGACAGTTTTCTGACAGCAACCACACTTGTTTCCTCCCCCAAAAGGCATTCTGAAACACAAGGCACCAGCTTGTATACATTCCCCATTCCCTGTATATGTAATGTTCAGACAGAGCATCTACAACACTCTAGGCTTGATTCAACAATAACTATAAAAGGAAAAGTGTCTGTTTGCTCTGACATATTGCTTTCCTCCTCTCCTAATCCTGTTTCCTTGAGTCTGCTGGCAGTTTAGGATATCAAAAGAGCGATTCAGAAAACACTGTAAAATGCAAAGAAGCTGTCAGCATGGAGCAGATAGCAAAATAACATCCTGCATAAGCTCTCAATATAAATACAATATAGCTGTGCAATATGTTAGGTTTTCTTTTAGTTACTTTATTGAGGATTACATCATGAGTTACATGAAGGAACTGGTGCGCAGCGGACAATTTTCTTCTTGATTTTTCTCAATTAACAGGGACCTCTCAATTTTAGTTTGCTTTTAATTTTTTTAATTAGAAGGTAAATTGGCCTAGAACAACCCTTTAATCTGGATACAAGAAAGGAAGCATGTATTCTTATTTTATCATTAAAAGCCGCCACAATTGCTCAAGTTTTATTCATTTGTAAGACATTCTTTATTTAAAAACTCTACATCTTGAAACACTTAAAATATGAAGAATAGAGGAAACTGAGTAGATTCATAAAGTACATATATGATGAAAGATGTTTATTAAGTATTCAGAATAAATTTAACTCCAAACTTACCTGTTCTGAAGTAAAAGGCTGTCCCTGGATGTGCTGGAACTAATAGAAAACTGAGTTGAGAGCAGAAATTAGGTCTGATGAAGAGAAGCTGAGGAAGGCTTTGAGGACACCAGCCTAAACTAAGGGAGGAGTCAGGATAGAGAGACACAGTAGGAGGGGGTTAGTGAGTGAGGTCTGTTTGAGCTACCTTCCTGCAATGTTTAGATAGAACCCTTCCCAATCCACCTGATCAAATGAGTTGCTCCTTAGCAGGTCTTTGCTGAGCTGATGACATGCAGAACAAGTTATCAAGTCCAAGAACTTTAAACATCATTTTGACTTGGACAACTTTTATTGTTATTTTGTACACACAGAGTTTATGCAAAACAAAATTTCATTTTGTACAGCTTTCAGAACATTTCCCTTCCATAGAGTGCAGAAGTGACCAAATGTAAACAGTGTGGTTGAAAAGACATGGTGCAAAAACGCATTGATATGAGAAGAGGAGCCCTGATGATCCTCTCTGCTGTTATCACCACTCTTCTCACTTCACACTACAATCAGTGATCCATCAGTTCATACAGTAGTAGCCATTCAAAATGTCCCCACTTTCCTTGATGGGTCCTCGGCTGGTCCCCTACAATTCCTTTTTAAACATCAATCTTTGTACTAAAATATTCTTTCTGTCAGGTTTTGTTGACATTAAGATCTAAAGAGAAGCGTCATCTCCTTGTCAGACTCTGTAATTCAGTGAAAGGGTAAAGTCAGAGTAAAGTAAAAAAAAAAAATTGCATGCCCAGCAGAAGGAGAGAGTCCCTCCG
This sequence comes from Cyprinodon variegatus, assembly GCF_000732505.1. NCBI lineage: Eukaryota > Metazoa > Chordata > Actinopteri > Cyprinodontiformes > Cyprinodontidae > Cyprinodon > Cyprinodon variegatus. The sequence continues at coordinate 41,307 of NW_015150694.1, forward strand.
GTGGCTGGAGGTTGGAGGAGATTTTGCTGGGAGTTGCATGGAAATGGGCTGCCATTTGAGTGGGAAGAGCAATATTGAATGGCTGCTACTGTACATATATTAAAATACTTACAGTGTTAAGCACCCATCTAGGCACAGACTCCCTGGGGCATACTGTCAGAGGTGGGGCTGTCATTCAGTCTGAGCCTCTGACCATCAACAAGAAGCAAAGTGGGTCTTTCCCAAGGAAACAACAACTGTAACCATTGGGGTGGCTGGATCTAGCAGGGGCTAGACCCAGCAACCAATCAGTTACAGGACAAACCCCTTCCTTGCAGTGTTGCTCAGGTTCATTTAGATTTATTTATATAAGTTACTCTGACTCCGCAGACACCTCAAGAATACACAAATTTTTCTTTCTTTCTTCTGAGACCTTCCTCTTCTGCTCACAAACTTCTAAGAGATTTGATCGTAAAATCTAAACTGAGTACACAAGGCCAGAATAAACAAGAACAGCAAGAGCATGTATATTGGCATTAGATGAGCACATGACTAAGACTAGCATGTGAGACAACCAATAGAAAAGATGATCCACTTGAAACTCAAAACTAAAAGAAGACTGTCTGCTAAACCTTTATCTAAGACAGCA
>NW_015150694.1:42773-47358 GCF_000732505.1 Cyprinodon variegatus
AGAAACTGCTTTTTTGTCAGGACAGTGTGGTTGTAATGATTGACCCTGAAATAGTTCTGGCGCCTCTACGATTTTAGCCACCTCGCAGTGGCCATTGTCCCTGCTTGCCACTCCTATAAAAAATTGCCTGTCTGCACCACTGAAGAGCAGGGTGTGCTGCCTGATGTTGACCAATCAAAGTTCACATGACACATTTTTTCTTGTGTGAACTTAATGGATTTTGTCATAAATGATTTCTTTAATCGGTTTAAGGAAGTAGTAGTAGTTGTAGTAAAGAAGTTTTCTAAAAAACAAAGAACTGCTGCACTCTTGTGCCCGTTCTCATAGCTTCTGCTTGTACTTACGTTTTTTTTTTTCTTTTACCCTTTTCTCTTTACCTGGAGTTGCCATTGGAGTCTGAGTTTGTTTAACACCAGTCCCTTCCAAGTATCCACAGAACCAATCTTGAATATAACACTTGGATTTTTTGCAAGGTCAGACCCCTTGAACATGGACATGCTTGACGTCACATCGCTGAACAGCGTGGGGATTTCCAACCCGAAGTAATCAGGGCTAAACTACTGAGCTGTCTGTGTGCTCATCATACAACGTTTTAGTCATAAAGGGTCAAATAAACAGGCTTCTGCAAAGATTATTTTTCAGTGAAAATGTACATAACGTCTCTTTAAGAAGCCAAAAACAATTCAACCAGGTTAGTAACTAGAATTTACAGGCAAATACAACTTACAAAAAAATGAAGCTCAGTCTACAGATTTTCTGTCAAGCATTCTGATCATGTTACTGAAGATCTTTTGCCCTGTGACATTCAACAGTAGCATACAAAGACATTTACCATATTTCCTTCCCGGGTGGAATCAAAGCACATGTGACCTTTCATCATTTCAGCTCCTGCCATCATTCTCAAAACAATGCAGCGATTCTGTCTCTTGGATTATCCAGTATTTTCTCACTTCCTTTTAGTTTTCAGTGAATGATATATTGCATTTGGAAGTAAATGAGTTACCAAACACCAAAAAAGATGATGAGGGAAGGGGGAGCCAATGGGGGAAAGAGAAGGATGCTGTTTGGTCTGTGTTTCACCCGCTCTAAGCCCTCCAGGCTCTTCACCATCATAGCAAGAGACAGTGATGAACTCAAATAGCCTATTTATAGCCTCCACTTGCCAACACTAGCCCTCTGTCTCTGGTCTGTGGACATCCGCCCTTCTCGGTTGTAGAGTATGCATGCATGTGACTGCCCTTATGATAAACAGGGAACGAGTGGAAGGGAAAGGTGGACTTCGCAATTCATACCGCAGCTTTGTGACTCCTTAGAAAAGAAGAAGATTGGAGGCAATGAAAAAAAGAGGCAGGATTGGGGCTGGGTTTTGATCCATCAGTTCACAAGGAGTACTAGTGGATCACTGGAGTTTTGTGGAGGATTCTGCAGATTTTGTTAAATTTGTCTTAGCTTCAAGCCAACAGTCCTCTGCTATTTATCTTGATTTTGGAGGGCCTTTTTACTAAAGCTCTGTCAAGGTTCAAGGTAAGGAGGAGGAGGAGCAGGAAGCGGTAAAATGACTGAAATTTGTTGTGCTGTGGTGTAAATATTTAGCTAAATTAGACATGAAATTTGCAATTTGGAGAAAATTACACACTTTAAGATTTTTCTAATAAAAATATAACTGAATGTTTCCAGGTGTGTTTCAAATTTCTAGCAAAAAGTGCAAACAGTTGTGGCACTGAAGGAGAAATGTGTATCTTTAAAGTAAAAATTAGTTCTTGCGAGTCTTTTTTTCTCCTTTTCAGATAGAATATTACAACTAAGGGAAAATGCATATTCCTCTAGTGTTTAACTGTGTTTTAAAAATTCTTGTGGCAGGTAATCTCTCATTTCCTCCCTATTTCACAATATTTATTTTGCACTTTGTTTAGAAAAGTTCATAATCTATTCAAACTAAAGAAGCAAAAGGTATTACAGTATATGTCTACTGTCACTTAGGTGGAAGACTAAAGTATAACTCCTTAGGTCATAAACAGTATTTACATTTATCTTAAGGATGGAGGTTTTTATTGAAGGACCCTTTCTCTGTTTTATAGTCAAACATTTACTGAATCCTATCTGCTTTTTTGACTCCTCCCCCTATCCTGAAATCAACGGAGATGTAGCTACAAAAAATAGTCAGTAGAGGTCGCACATGGGCCAAAAACTGATATTGCTGCTATTGGGATACGCCCTGTATCCTGATTCCTCCAGCCTTCTTTATTTTGGTGCCACTTATAGTGATGCTGCAAAAGATGACATAGGTTTATTATCAAAAGCAAAACATGGAAACATAAAAGGTAAAAATAAAAGATAATATGCAGAGAGAGCAGGAAGTATTAGAGATTCCTTATCAGTTGACTTGTTCCTTTCCTACCTCCCTGTGGCCCGGGATACTTATGTAGGCAGTTTCAATTAGGCAAGGATTAAGCCTTTGTGATAGATATCATAATAAAGGCAAGATTTTGTTTGTCCAAGGTCATACATAAATTAAATAATTTGAGCATAGATAATCCACATATTTCTGAGTTTCTTTGTCACATTCTTTTCAGTAATTCTTTCTTCTATCCTGTCAGAAGAGTGAATGTTTCCAAAATGTTTGCAGATTCTCGCTCTAGACTTTTGTCATCCTGCAGAGCAATTTATCTCAGCTGCAAGCTAATTCCTCGACTGAGCTTTAAAACTATATTATGACACACCAATACACCACCCGTTGGCTTCTATCTTCACACCACTGTATCATTTAGTTGCTCTGGGCGCACACTAAATTTGTTCCAGCTGATGTCCTTGGTCTAGTCTCCCCTCTATGTTGAGTGTTTTTATTTTCCCAAATCACCACCATATAGAGCCACATTAGGCACAGATTGTAAACCATGCTTTGAACATGTAAATGAAAAACAATAGTATAAATTCATCACACCATTGTTCCTATCAGTCTTTTTTATTGCTGAGCTGACACCTCTGAATCTGTTCCCATTTGGCATAGATTCTCATTGAGGCAGTCTGTACCCTGTAGACACCCAGCTACAAACATGCAGTGACAATTCAAATTAGTCCAGTTCGCTGGCTCTGGCAGTGACTCAGGAGAAAATGCACTCTAAACCAGCAATGCTACAGTCAGAGCTTCAAAGGGGTAAGGATAGAAATTAGAGCAAAGAACAGTTTGAGTATTTTATTAAGTATTTGGTTCAGTTTTAGCTCAGCACTTTTGTTCAGAGGAAAGTGGACTGGAGCAATGCCAGGTCCATTTGAAAGGCAGAGAGTGGCTGGTGGCTGAAGTGGTCTGATCCACATTCAGCAACTGCAGCATGGGATCTGTCTAGTGTATTGTTATGCAAGCAGGAAGAGAGCAGACCCACTTTGATCTGCACGTCGGACAGAGGCTGAGATGCTCTGGAGCTGGAAGCTGCTGTTTGGTGGTTTATCATCAGAGAGAGCAGAGCATAGAATTTAGTTTTTCTTCTAAAATATGGACACATTTGAACACTGCTCCTTACCTAAAGGATATCAATTGTATTTCTACTGGATTTCATGACACCAAGTTTTGTCGGCTTTATTGTAGGTGAGTGTCAGTTTTATATAAAGGATATATGTATATTCTATTAGGCCATTGTTAATGCATGGTAGCTTAATCTAAAATTGTTATAGCATGGCTCATTTAGCTGTTATAAGGAACAGCTAAATGAGTTGGAAGCAGGATTCTCACATGCACACCTTTGTTGTACCTGATGGCCAAAGAACATGTTGGCTTTAATGTGTGATTTCCCCCTTTGGGCTTTTGACACTTTCTGACAAAGGTGTCACTAACTGAACCAAGCATTACTACTAACAATTCAGTCGTCTCAACAGCTAGAAATTAAAGAATATATGTAGATATGTTGGTGGTTTGGAACTAAACATGGTCTACGTGATGGATTAAAAGGCTGGATTATCATACAAACTGCACTTCAAAACCTTACAGTATCCTAAGTTAGCTGCATCATCAGCATGTAATTTAAACACTATGTTCTAGTTTTTTTAACCTAACACTGTTCTGAGGATTCTTTTTTGTTGTTTTTTGCTTCTATATTTTAAACATGAATCTGCATGCTTCCATTTGTTGACATTGTGCTGCTGTCTCCACTGAGAGACAACAAAGGACACTTCTATTCTATTCTACTAGAAAGTAGATCCAAGATGTTGTGTTTACAGAACAAAGCAGTATTGATAACAAACACATCAGAAATCAGGAGCAAAAAACTGAAGTCTAAAACAATTTTTAGTTACAGAATAGTAAAACACTCAGCAGTATTCATGGTGTTATTATTGCATTTAGTACAGTAGGCCTTTATGATGGGTATGTACTGCAGCTCTTTCAATCCCTTTCACAGGTAGGCCTAAATGAAGGTTTGGAAAAAGGGAAAAATAACCAAAATGTTAATGTCTGCTAAACAGGGGTTAAATTTAGAATTCGGGGTTATAGAATACATAACTAAGGTTGTGAAGAATGCTTTAGGCAAGCATGTGCATTTTTCAGTTATTGAGTTTCAGTGTTTTAGATGACTTAGATTGATACAAATAAAAG
>NW_015150694.1:47455-86508 GCF_000732505.1 Cyprinodon variegatus
TGCTTTAGCACAGCTGATGCTGATGAAGGCAGTTAAGCAAAAGCCTGTTAATCAACTATTGATGTAAATCAGCTGTGCTGGAGCAGGGAAACCTCTAAAACCTTCAGGATTGCGGCCCTCGAGGACCGACTTTGGGGATGCCTGCTTTAAACAATTAAAAGGAAGAACAAAGACAAACAAATAGAACTATTTAAAGAGGAAGAAACCTCTGCAGACCGAGTCAGGATAAGGACAGATTGAATAGTGAATTTTGAGAACTGATTCCTTTTCCTTTTCTTCTCTGACCAAACAGAAATGACAAGGAACTTGGATAGGCATCGAAACGTGTTCAGGAAAACTGAGCCAAATTCAAGCCTTTGATTTAAGCCTGTTCTGTGCTTAAATCAAAGCTATTATTTCCATTTAAATACTTTAAAAGTCAGCTCTGATCAACTAACATGCCCAAGAGTGAAGGAAATAGCAAAGGAAATAAAAACAGCATGGCGTCTGGTAGTTTATGACTATGTAAAGAGACTGAGCTATGCTGGACAGTTTTTTGTAACAAAAGCTATGAAACATTTTGAGATTAGTACACCTTAATGTTAACTTTGGAGCGGTGCCCTGAGAGAGACATGGTCAACATTTAAAGAGAAAGATGAACAAATGACATGAGCAAAGTATTTGTAACATGAAATAAAAAAAAATGGAACATGTTTTGTCTCACTGATAAAACTATATAGAAGTCTGCTGATGTTGAAGCAAACAAAGATATTAAGTATTTACTTTGGAGTTCATTATTTATTAATTTTGATCACATTAACACTCTCAGTATGTTTGGGATGTGTTTTATTGTACCAATCTCTGAATTTTCAGAATGCTTGTAAATAGAGAAAGGCTATCCTTTAAATCTGACTATTAGATCTGAATAGAAATGGTACATACCAAAAAAACTCTTGGAGTACCAACCACCTAGCTCAAGCAGACATTAATCCATATGATATGAACCATAAAGTAATTCAGTTCATTGCTGGCAGTTCATGCACAACTGAGGGGAATACCACTAATGTTGGGTGATGTCAGTGCCAATAAAATAGATTTATCATGTGTGCAACTTGCTCCACTTAAACCTAACTTTCAATTGCCATTCTGGATTATAGGTATGGTAACTCAAATAGTTCCCTGTGGTCTATCAGCACGTGCAGTAAAGGAGTTGGTGGTAAAACAAAATGTGCTGCTTGAGGCACAATTTTATCTTATGTACTGTTCCAGACACATTTATATTCACAGCATTTAAAGACACTGTACATCCTCTCTAATCATTTTTTGAGAGACACAGCATTGTAGACATGTTAGTTAAAAAAAAAAAGGTAATTTAGATCATTACCAAAGACCTATGCTTTAAGATGCAGGCACAAAGATGTTTTGAGGCTGTCTATTAAATGCCGTAGGTCCTTATTCTCAAAGGGCAGTTTTTGCCTCTTTTAAATGCCACGTCTGTTTGTATCCTAAGTCCAACTGTGTGTTAGTGAGTTGTCTTGTTTGGAAAATCTAGACCGCAGGCACGCTTCACTGGTGGACATGTTCCCCCTTGGCTAACCCAAAATGACATGTGCGGCGACGAGCAAAAGGCTGATATATATTTTATATGCTCATGCAATACTTTTATATAACAAAAACACTTTTAGTTACCAGGGACCACATAGGGCATAGAGAGCATGTAACTTTTTTGGAAATGATTTGGATTTATCTTTTTTTGATGCTGGATCAAAAGGTCACCAGAGGCAAGACTATCATATAAGAAATGCTATGGCTAAACGACCTGATAAACCATTTTGATTAATTTAGTTTTCTTTATAGACATATTGATTTGTTAGCATTCACCATATTTTCATCAATATTGACAAGATGGCAGCTGATAATTATTCTCTTTTTCTAACTCATTCCAAAAGTTCTCTGTTGAATGAAATTATACTATACTCACTCTATCTTCAGGATGACAGTTTGGGATGATTTGAGTTTAATGATAGAAGTCACAAGGAGATTGGCTGCAAAAACCTCAGTAGCCCATGGCATTAAAAAAAATATTTTTTGTTACTGATGGCCCCAAGTGTAACAACATGCTATCTTGGCTGTGTGTGTGTAACACAGAGGGTCTTCTGCATATTTGCAACAGTGGTTAAAAAGCATGGATGAGGTTGCCGTTTGATTATTTACTGATAGAATTGAATCAGAATGAGACTACCATACCTTTAAAAAAATCTGCATACTCTGGCTTGTTTTTATTATAGGAAAGCAAAGACAGTGGTCAGAGAAGACACATTTGGTGATGCTTTCTTGGCAAACAAAGACACTGAATGTGATAACATTTTGCACGGGTAAAACATCTTTTAATTTACACAACACTACTGTTGATCTTATTATTCCATATACATAGTTGTCTGTGATCAAAAATGCCCTTATATAAGGTAAACAAATAGTTAGGGTACATATGTTATTCCAAAAAAGTTAAAGTGAGTGTCGTGGTGGCCTAGTGGTTAGGGCATAGGGCTTGGAACCCTGAGGTTTTGAAACCCAGTACCAGAGACTGCCACTCTGGGTCTCTGAGCATGACCCTTAACCCCCAATTTCTCCCCGGGCGCCGCACGGTGGCAGCCCGCTGCACCCCAAAGGGGATGGGTTAAATGCAGAGAGTTAATTTCTGCATTGTGAGATCAATAAAGTTTAATTAATTAATTTATTTAAAAAAAAAAACAACTGGATTTTATTTTCCAAGTTTAGGATGTTTCTCTTCCCATTCAGGAAGCTTTTTCAATTCAAAATGTCTGAATTAGAGTTCCAAGCTTTACAGAGTAGCCTAACAAAGCCTTGTTTTCCTTAGATAGAAAACTTTGAATCAATTTGACTGTAAAGTGCCTTGAGATGACATGTGTTGTGAATTGGCGCTATATAAATAAACTGAATTGAATTGACTGAATTGAATTGAAAACATGCAGGTTGTTTTTTTCACTTAAAGGGGAACGCCGTTTTTTTTTTTTTTACAGTGGCCCTTGATTTTACATTACTACATCCTGTTCTACTCACCCATATGTATAAGTAACCTTCCTACCAATAAGTTTTGTGTCATTTGGAGCTGTTCTGAAGATATTCCGTTAGGTTATATCCAAGTAACGTCTTCCTATGGGCAACGACTTGAAGGCACAAACTAAACTGTTCATAATTTATTCTTTATGGTACGCCAGCATTCATAACATGGAGGCGAATCACTGTCCCCCAGACATCCGCGGTTATATTTTTTATATTTATATTTTTTTAAAACAAAGTGGAGTGTGTACAGTATGACGTCATCCGTGTGCGCCAGCTACCATTCATTCATCCTGTCCGCTGAACTGCTGCTAGTTTTACTCACATTCCTGGAAGATTTCTAGTGCTACTACCACAGACGATCTCGCTCTCCAAATGGAATTGAACGATTCAGATTAGCTAGCCGAATGAATAGAAGGGGTAGAGCGTAGCCGCCTGTGGCCCGGGCTGCCGGTCACAACTCCAGTGTGGCGCGCGGATGGCATCTTACACACTCCGCTTTAAAAAAAAAAAAAAAAAGAAAAAGGGTGATGAGTTTGCCTGAGCCCCATTTATCTTCTTCCACCAGGGAAACTGTATCTGCCAGGGCTTATACATAAAACGTAATAAAGAAAAAGCAAAAAAAAACAAAAACATGAGACTTAAAATAGTATAGTGGCAAAATAGAAAATAAATAGAAATATTTTGAACTGTTTTATAGAAGCCAAGGATAAAAGCAGTCATTGTACCATTATCATAGATTTCTATAAGCATAAAAGATAAATGGTCCTCCTACATGTTTTCCTCTAATACTTGCAATGGTGAATAGGTCTGATTCAGTCTATTTTATGTATCTGTTTTTGGTGTTAATAATTTATTATACTAAAAAAAGATCTGAGATGTAACTCAGCTTCTGACTAGCTAGTGCTTTTTAAAGCATTTATCAAATTTTAATCTATAGCTTCAGAGCAAAAGGTATCCATTGTTAGGACCTCAGAACTGGACAACGTATAATCCATCTTTGCGTTTGTAAGGAGTCAGTATTTTTAACAGTATTTTTTGAATGAGATGTAGTTACCTAATGGATTTTCAAGTCCTGTACAAAACATCTGAGTTTTAGTGTGTTTAAAAAACAAAAACAAAGGAATTTGTGTAGGATTGTCAGGACATCCATTTTCTAATTCTGGCAAAAACTTTTCAGGTGATAATGCCCTTTCTTATGATAAGTTTTATTTGATTAAGATTCAGGTCAGTGTCCATGAGCAAGCTAGGATGTTTAACCTTGTCAGAACTCTTTTTTGTGTAGTAATTTTTACTCTTTTGGCCAAGTAATGAAAACTTTAATCTGACCTTTATTTACTGGAAGACAATTTACTGGAAGATTGTAATGCACAGTTAGTGATAACAAGAAGTAATGTTTAAAGCTACGATGTGTAATTTTACCCAATAAGTACAGAGATTTACTTACATTTGTGTCAGTAAATCCCTGTAATTATTAAACACTGTAGCTTTATCAATAAGGGTATACATTATTATTTTATTTGTATTATTTCACTAAGCAGGAAAGTTCTGATAAAATGCTTATAATACTACTTAGAAAATCTCAATCAAAATATTCTAGTTAGTTTATAAACTATTGATGTTTGGTCTGTAACAGGATATAAACCTCTGATACAAAAGCTGAATTATTTCATGAGTGGGAACATTGCCACCAGCCTGCATATCAACATACAATTCAAATACATAGAGTTTTATTTCTTTGCTCTGAACATTCATTGTGGTGTTTTACACTCAGCTTTGTTGGTTTCCAATAACATGCAAATTTACAAAAGAAAAGTTTGTTATGATTTAAATCATTTTACAGCAGGTTGTACAGTAATGGTTGCTTTTTTCCGTAAAGTTTTAAAAGTTCCCACCAGATCTGCTTCTGCATTGACAAGAAAAAAATAATAAACCTAAAATATTATTTTGATAACTTATGTAAATCCACTTATAATCTCTAAAATATTGATAAATAATACCTTTTTTTAACATTACAATTAAGTCACATTACCATATCCAATTTTGAGTATGAAGCCAATATAGCCACATCTTCAGTCTTTTCTGTTAGAAGAATGAGACAATAGCAACTAAGCATACTCTCTTTGCTTATGCATAAATGATACCACTTATACAGTACTATTTTAAGCATTGCAGAAATGAGGACTTTGCAGTTGCAGTTTGACTTCTCTGCATGTCATGTCTTGGTTTTAAAATACCCACTTGCAAGCACCAGTATAAGAAACTGCTCCCTTTAAGACATCACTCTGCTGGACTATGCAAATGCTAATTATTTCTGCACAGTCCTGAATTAACCCTGGAAAACTGTGTCAGTTGCATAAGAGCAGCATAACCACAGCAGCAGGCTTTTGTAGTTTGCTTCAGGGACTTTACATCCAACTTCTTCACTTAAGATTCAATTCTATTCCTTCAGGGTCCATGTCTTCCTTCAGTTTCAGGTTAGGTTTAACAAGTTATGTAACCAGAACACAGTTTCTGACAATGTCATAGCGATATAGACTCACTGACCTTTTTTTATAAAAAGGACACAAGATTTTTGCGTCACATGCTAGGTAAATGAAGCAAATTTGCTAAAAAAATTATTATTTTTTTTTACTTTCCTAAAGAACACAAAAAAATGTGATCAACCAAAAGTTTTGGAAAGCGAATTTTTAATTCACAGACCACAACCAGGCTTAATTATTGCCCTGCCTGTAAAATGATACAAAAATATGTGGAGAATGTTTAGCAACATTGGGTAAGCTAAACATCACACAAGTCTATGCATTAAAATAATTTCCTGTCCTTTAGGTGCTGTAGAATTTGAACCAGTTCACTTCTGTGCCAGATAGTCTGACCCAGTCCTCAAATCACTTTAATAGTGTATCATGGTCAACAACGTCAAATGTTGTGCTAAGGTCCAACAGAACCAGCACTGTGGTTCTTCCACAGTCTACATTTGTGTGGATATCGCTGAACACTTTGACGTGGCCAGTCGGACTGAGAGATATCAAAGTAGTTTTTCAATATTGTTAAGAGGCTATTTAAAAGTTGAAATACAGCTTCTTCAATAATTTTCATGATTCATTGAAGGTTAGAGATCAGTCTAATTTTGCAATAGAGCAAAATGTGGCGAGCTCATTGAATATTAGGGTGGCTACTGTAAACCTACCCTCTAAATTTTGTAAAATTATTGGTAAGAACCATCCATCCATTTTCCATCAAGCTTATCCCAGGCGAGGTCACGAGGGGTGCTGGTGCCTATCTCCAGTTGTCTAAAGGCGAGATACACCTTGGACAGGTCGCCAGTCCATTACAGGGCAACTCAGAGACAAACAGGACAACCAATAGAGCACACACTCACACCTAAGGAGAATTTAGAGAAGCAAATTAGCCTTGCAACAATGTCTTTCTGAGAGAACCCACCCATGCTCAAGGTGAACATGCAAACTCCATGCAGAAAGACCCCACCCAAGGAATCAAACCTTGAACATTTTTGCTGCAAGGCAGCAGTGCTGCCCACTGTGCCAAAGAGCAGCTCTATTGGTAACATATTTATTGTCAAACTTCATAAATATAGTCATTAAACTGCATTGAATATGTGCTAAAATGCACCGGTTTTCATGAGTATGTTGAGCATTAATCAGCTGTTTATTTCGCTCTCAGACGCAATCCGTTCTGGAGCAGCATGATGCTGCACTGCCTCGGTCTATTGAGGTAAGCAGCAAGAAAATAGAGCCCTGATTGGAAAACAATACAAAATACATCACTTACAGAGGCTAAACCTCTTAGGGGGTCTGTGAAGCAGGGGGCGGGTCATGAAGCTGGCTGCTCAATGCTGATTGGCAAACATACTTAGGGATTTTTCAACTGACAGTGACCAGACAGCGAGGAGGGAGGGCAAAGAGCTCATTCAGTCAGAACAGTCAGCCCCTTTGCTGAACTCTTGCCATGGTGTCTGGAGTTTATTGTTTCAGAGTTCTTTACAAAAGCTATTTTTATCCGTTGTAGCATCTGTTAATGCAATACATGACTTTGAATTTAATTAACAGCAATGAGCCTCCCCTGTTTCAGACAGCCACAGCCACCACTGATCTACATGTATGTAGAAGCTACTTCACAAATGTCTCCATTTTGATGCAAATTAATGGCTGCAGTAAACACTTTAATAAATACCAGATTCATGGTGGATTGCTTTCTCCTTCTGTAAAAACATGATTATTCCTCAGGTTGTAAAATGCTAACACTACTTGTGCTGTTTATTTGATAACTTTATGCCAATGCTTAATACTGTACCATGAATTAATGAAACAACTTATAGTTAAGGCTAAATTCCTATAATCAGTCAAGATCAATTAACTCTTCTTAAAAAATGCTCTATTGTTAGTTGCCATAATAAAGAACAAGACATAATAGCTACAATGTTAATTATTATCATTATTCTAACCTTTAACTAGAAAGGAAGAAGGCATTGTTTAACAGCACAAATATCTTCAAATGTAAACAGATACACACTGCAGATAAGTGCTGCAGCTAAGTGCTGTAATTTTGTTAGCATGTTTGATGGACTGAAAAAGGGCTTGAGAACGACTGTTACCGATATCTAAGAGACAATGTGACTGGTAAAATCTGGCTGCAGACTATACAAGGCAGACTAGCAATGAGCTGCACAATATTGAGGAGTTATAAAGATCACAATAAAAAAAGGTGTTTTATTTTTATGGAGAATTTTCTTTTGAGGCTTTCTCCCCTATGAACAGCAATAGGTTTTCAATATTTCTGAATTATGCCTAAGTCTGAATCTTTGAATAAACTTAACAATAAATCCAAAGAACCTGAAAACATACATGTTACAATGCAAAACGGAAGAAAGCAGTGTCATCCAAGTAGAATTGATGCAAACTGTAGGGAGAGCTATCTTCTAACTTATTGATTATTCATTCTCCTGAATATGTGAGCTGTTATTCAGTCTGGTGTACTGTCAGTCATTAGCTCTCCATACAGAATTCCTCTGTGATGATGGTAGGACTTGAACTTAGTGCAAAAAATAAGAATTTGGGAGTAATAAATAAAAAAAAAAGGACATGAGGACTCTTGTAAGGCAAGAGAACATGCAGGCTACAGAAAGAAGAAAAAATTTACATTATGTTATATTTCACAAATTCAGCCACTAAGTAGCATTTTTATGTGGCCCAGAGCAGGGATGACTGTTGGAGCACGATAATTGTGAAAACAAAGAACAATGATAGAAACGCATAGCCCAGAGAAGTACAGCCAGTAGCTGTGAGAATGATACCTTTGACGCACAAACTATTCAGATTTGGACAGAGAGGACAGATGGTTTAAAAGAGGAGTGAAGACAACTGTATTTTTTAATATATGGAGCCTATTTAAAACAAAAAAGGATTTTTAAGCTGTATTTTCAGCTTGTGGGTCATAACCTAGTTGTGAGAGTCAATTTAAGATGGTTGTTAATCTGATGATCCTAAGTATAAGTTTATTAGCTTCATCTACATCCTTTCATCTACCTTACATCTGGTGTTTTTCTGCCTGATATACAACCGAAAATAAGGCTCTAGCTGATGCTGACCACCCCACCAAAAAAAAAAAAACAAAACAAAAAAACATCTCTATGAAAAAAAGAGGTAAGAGAGGGGAGGAAAAGCCTATGGCACTAGATGACAAGTGGGATTGTCGGAAAACAAATTTCTTCTAGGTCCTTTGTGAAAACATATTCACCAGAAGCAGTAATGTTACCACCAACCTGTTGAAATATCTCCATAAACATGTCTCAACTAGTTGTTGCATAGATAGCGCAACAAATAATTACTGAATTCTTGTTTCTGTTTTTTTGGCAAATGGTTTAGCATTTTATACTGGCTGACAACCTCACAGAGGTTAAATGTAGCAGTTAGAAAATGTTCTGCTTTATCTTGTGTTCCCTGTTGGTCCGATTCCCTAAGCTTTACTTGGACCTTATGATCCACTAGTAAAACGTTTATGTTATGATATGGAAAATACACTATATCTTTAGGTGAATTTGTGTTATTTATTTTTTATTGATATACTTGCTGCTGTCCAGTCTTCCACATTCTGCAAGAGCATATGAATATTTTATCTAAATTATGTTATTCTTAAAGTATCTTTGGTTTAATCCCAAAAGGCTTGGATTAAAAGTTTGGGGAAAATGGAACAGTTTTAGGTTCTTCAAAACACTGGCTGTATCCTTTCACCATATATAAAAGTAAAATAACATCAAAAGTGACATTTGAGCTTCGAGCAGGGAAAACTATGCATGATGTCACCAGACAGACTGAAATATGAGTCAGTATATTCTATCTGGTAATAATGGATGAAATGTGTGAATGACTTCAGGAACAAAAGAGGAAAAATGGGGTGAAATATGAGAAGCATCACTTGCTTGCTGTCTCGCAGCATCGATCCCCCCCCACCCTCTGCAAAGCACCATGTGGGTCTAAATTGTGTTACTGTAAGCTGTATCCCACTGTTAAGTGTGGGTTGACTGTTATAGGCAAGTTGGCTGCATCACATCCTCTTTTTCTCTGCATCTTGGACCAATACTAACCCAGGTAGGATAAGAAAAATATCTTAAATATATTTTTACTCAAGTTTTTGGCTTAGAATATTATTTTTGGATTTGATTAGGAAATGCTACTGTATTGATCTGGGAAGTATCAGCAACATTACTGGAAAACCTGCATTTTAATTTGTTTGACTGTAGTTGTTCTGAACTGATAAGTGCTGAATGAGATTTATCCGATTTGTAGGATGGATATTGTTAAACTGAACATAACACAGTCAAAAAAAAAAAAATCTTTTAATATCTGCAACTTCACATTTCGATTGAAAGCTTTGCAGCATTATAAACAAACAAAACTGTATTGTAGGGTTTAAGGATAAAATAATAGGAATAGAGAGGCAAAAATATGGTGATGCTTCCATGCAGTAATAGTAAGCTTAAAATACTTTATCTGAGAAATACATTTTTTAATGGAAACTAATGTACCATGCACTTCAACACTTGCTAAAGTACTTCAACACTTGCAGAACACCTTTAAGGTAGTCAAGGACACACTTTCACACTTAAAGTCGGTTCCCAATGCTGCTAAGGATTTAGTCATGTTGTTTACAAATTGCAAGAAGGTCCCTCAAGTCCTCCCCAGTGCGTATAAAGTTGACTCATTCAAATACCTCAGTGAATTACTGTATGACTCTCTCACTGTAAATATACTATAGATAGACCTAATCTTGTGAATGCACTTAAACTCAAACATGTAAAACTTTTGTACATAAACATTTTAGCTCAAAGTCTTCAAATGATTGATTCTGTTTATCATTATTTTCTGGGTTTTATTATCGACAGAGTTTTGTTGCAACATTCTAAATTATATTCTCATCTAGAAGAACCTTCTTTTTCCACAAGTTAGCTAGAACATTGGTACATTTTTATTTATAAGGTCATGCAACTACCACCCTCCTATCCTGGTGGTTTTAAAACACGCAGAGAAATGTTAACTCTTACTCTTTGCATTCAAATGATCACCTGTTGCTCTCGGTCCCATTTTCTCTGCACAGAACTGGAAAAACAACCTCGATTTACTCCGCTCCATCTAATCGAACATTCTGCAAAAAGACTGAAAATGGAAATAATTATTTACACCGAATGCTTTCAAGACCAGACTGAGAGCACTTGAGATGGTGTCCTTAAAATTGTACTGTTTTTCTTAAATTGTATCCTAAATGTGTCATATTTATTGCAATTTAGATGTAACTGTTGCTGCCTCTGACCCAGACATTCTTGCAAACAGGTATTTAAATCTCAACAAGACTTTCATGGATAAATAAAGGTTAAATAAATAAATAGATGCATTGAAAATGTAGTTGGTGCCACAACAGTTATAACACAAATAAAAAGGGACTTTGCACTTTGGGACGTGATTCACAGATCAGATCAGCTCCAATTTCCAACACAAATCTTTATCTGTACTACTTTAAGAATTGACTGACACAAATAATCTGTTATTTAGTTAAGTCCATCTAATGATTCATAATGAACCCCACCTTTTACCCAATGACTGCTAGATATAGACACCAGCACCCCAAAGCTTAACTCATCAAGGACCAGCAGTTACAGACAATGGAAGGTTGGATTAACACAATGGTATTTACTTTTATTAGACAAACATATGTTTTTAGACAAATCTCTGAGGCTTTTCTGTAATTGTAGGATACAGTAAGTGTGAGGCTGTAAAGAAAACCCTTTGTGGATCAAACTTTGTGAAACACAGCAAGCTTTCATTTAGGATTTATGCTGCACCAAATGCAGTGAAACAGCTGCACATTCCAGGATGTCTGCTTCAGAGAGACAGTTTCTAACCACATGACCAGCTGTGGGAATGCAAGGCGTTACTAAGTGAAAGAGAAGAGAACAGGAGGAGGTAAATGAATATTAAAACTTGTATGAGTTACATTAGAGATCTACAGAAGCTACCATGTATAATTTCTTGGAAAAGTGTGTTTAATGTCTATTTGATCTACATTTTTTATAAGATTAGTTGTCCCAAAATGATACAATCACACACTTCTCTATTATTTGATTAATGATAAATTGGTATTTAAAATGGAAGGTTGAAAGTTAAAAAACAAAAACAAACATAAATCAATCAAAGCACCATTATTTATTTAAAAGGACACCATATGTTTCAACAGCTTTGTCTAATGTTTTCTTGGTCCTATGTCCACAGCTCTAGTGTGAAACATGCTGTGAAGGCTGGTGGCAGACTAACACCAATTGGCATGTGCAGCAGGGGGACATGCTCCTTTTAGGCCATGCCAACACTAGCAGTAGGCAGGAGCTCTCCATTGCAGAGATAATGGTGAAGGCTTTGGTGGTCCTACAGCTCCACTCCCCTCTATTCAGTCATTTAACTATTAAATAGTAAAATCTGAAGAAAATCATAGCAAATTATCACATAGTCCAGTATGTCAACTCAATCTACATTAGTATTCAACATTCGGTTTTCTCTTTAACTTGAATTTTATCCACACAGGTTAAAAACAAAAAAAAAAAATCTCCAAAAAATGTCTATTTAGCAAATTGTAAGCAACATTACAGTTGATTATAAAATATTTTCAGAATGCATTATGCCTGTCAGTAATTCCACAGTACGTGAAAAGATATGCACATACACAAAGCTTTTCTATCAACAATGAGGTTCCAAGTATGAACTTTTTTTTTTCCTCTTAAGGGGGTGTTTTTTTAAGTGGTGAAGAAAGAGAACTGATTATGTTGTGCAACCACCTGGAAGCAGTCATCTAATGTGTCATAAGTACATTTTTTCCATTGGGGGAAGTTTATATTTATATGTAGAACATAGCAGTTGGACTAACACAGACACTCTGATGATTACTTTTGCTAAAAAAATTATTGTTTTTGGCATGGCAGTGTGGGAGAGGCAGAAAATACATCCTATGTTCGAATCAAAACTTATGCACTTCTGTTGCATGTCATCCACCTTTTTCTATCCATCTACTTCTTGTCTGAGTGTTAAATAAAAGGCAACAAAGGGGATTTTTTGTTGCTCATTTATAGGCAGATTAATTATTTATATGTATTTGTTTAGATAAAACTGACCACAAATGACTCATCACTTAGATGGATTATATATTCCCCAAAGACATCAACACCTTTGACACAACCAGAAAAAATAAATTGACTACCAAGGTGTTTTACACGCATTGAAAAACGAACTGAAAAGACGTATTACTTTTAAAGCAATGCTTTAAGATTATAGTTTCAAACAGCAGCTATTCTAGCTTCATTTGTGGTTTGGCTGAGCTACAGTGCTATTGCTTACATTTAAACACTGTAACTAAGCCAAAACTTAGGTGTTAACATTTTATCTTTAGTTTCCAGCAAACATTTATTTGGCAGCTTTGATGAGTGGATCCCAATGACAGTAGGATAGACTTTTGCTGCAGATTTACTTAACTATAAACTTTATTTAGTCTAAAGCTGCTACATTCTTCCGTTGCCAAAAGAGGGAGCTCCAGTCTTAACAGCCTTCCCCTTTAAGTGCTAATGGATGCCAAGAGCATTGATTCTGATTTTAAGCATCACATAAGCATCACATTTTTGCTGCTTCTTTTAATGAGTGTTCCTTTGCTATGGTAATCACATTTCTGAACAGGGTGAGATTTGTAGCCTTTGTTTGTCCAATGCACTTGTTGTTCTTGTCCTTATCCAATTAATGTTTTCTTATCTTAGATCTCATCCCCGGGAAACACAATTACTTCTACTAACCATGAGCAATGGAGCCAACATCAAACTTCTACCTCAGAGCCAGAGTGATGCAGGCGTCAGTTCAAGTCTCCCTTTGCCTCAGACCATGATGCCTCTGCCAAAGATGGATTCCAAACAGTACAGCGGCCTCCCCATTCCCACAGTGCAGTATCAGCTGACTGCCAGACGACTACCTACATACTTTTCATCATCTGCTTCCTCTGGTCCAGCAAACGTGGTGAAAGACAAACCTTTAAAAGCAAACCTACAACATCAAAAGAGTAGCATGTATTCTAACAGAGGCCCTGCTGCTACAGAACGAACCAATGGGACATGTTCGGCATACAGCAGCCCTCAAATACCAAAGAGGGACATTCCTCGTTCCAAAGACACGCTGGACCTCAGAAACAGTGCATTGACGCATAAGGCTTTAAGAGATCTCCAGTTAAGGAGACACACAAACAAGAACTGGACCTTTGGAAAGAGTCGTCTAAGGAGTCTTGACAATGCACGAGATGGCAATACTTTACAAAGGCTTTCATCTAATTATCACTCAGGCCAAGAACGAGGAAGCCTTCTTTATACCAAAGGCACAAATGGGAATGAAAAATCCCGTCCATCTTCTTTTGGACTGGAACACTTCCAAAGAGAAGTAAGGAACATCTCAAACCAGGACATGGGAGCTTTTGCTGGAGATTTGCTTTGTAACAAACCAAGGAATTCCTACCAGAGGTTTAACATGAAGCGGAGAGGTAGTGAGCCAGGAAAAATCAACATGGCTGCTGTTGCTCCATTTAGGTTCAGGTGAGGGCAGTGTTTCACCTTTTTCAGTGAAAACTATATGCAGATAACTTTATTTTCTTCTGACAACAAGAAAACATCTCTTTATTGATATTTACTCTCTATTTGGCTTTAAAAACTGTTTCCTAAATGTGTATTTGACTTTAGATTTCAGGTCAATGAAGACAAAGATGCTGCACTTGATGATCTAAGTGACTGTTCCTCTGATTCCATGGAGGTCTGCTGTGATGATTTAGGTGAGTCTGCAGCGCTACACCTTTATATTGGGACTCTCAAAAAAAAAAAGAAAAGAAAAATTTTCTCTGCCCAGATGTAATGTGTCTTTTAGGTCCTTTAATATTAACGTTGCAACGTTACATCCTGCCCCTGTATCATCATATATATATATATATATATATATATATAGGGTTGGGCTAGGTTGGGCTTTTTCTGTGCTTCTTTATGCACTCTACCTAAAGAAGTTTATAAAACAGAACACACTTCACTTAGAACTGTCATTTGGTTATGGACAACACAGTTTTTCCATTTGTTTTTATTGCATCCTGTAACACCCAATCTTTTACAAGGCTGACTGCTCACTGTTCAATGCCAAAGTTTTTTTAGGGACAATTTTTTTTGGCAGTTTTTCCTTTTTTAAGTCTTTCTCAGACACATAGCCACGCGCCTGTTTTGTCCATCAGGATTTCCTGAAATACTCCATTCCTCTTAGGCTGTTAAATCACACATTTCTCCAAAACAAAGGCACTCTTTATGCCCTCAAAACCCTCTCTGCTGTTTTGATGGCTATTGCATTAATTTCCTGTCTGTTATATCTCTACTTTATTTTTATTTTAATGTTAGGGCTGTGAAAAAAAAGGAAGATAACCATACTCGTTTTAATTTTCCACCTCATACAATTCAAAAATTCTTTAATCAAATTCAAATTACCTTTCCCTTTTCAAGGATCTATGCAAGCAGTTCCAAAGAGAAAAAAAATGTGGGCCGTTTGAGCGGTGATACAGACATGACCACAGTGTTTCAGGATAAAGCTTATGTATTAATTTTAGTATACATATCTCGTAGAGCGAGGTCAGTTCCATTGACCCTCTCTAC
Organism: Cyprinodon variegatus; assembly: GCF_000732505.1. Classification (NCBI taxonomy): domain Eukaryota; kingdom Metazoa; phylum Chordata; class Actinopteri; order Cyprinodontiformes; family Cyprinodontidae; genus Cyprinodon; species Cyprinodon variegatus. Next base: position 62,730 of record NW_015150694.1, read on the forward strand.
TGTTTTGATGACTCCTTTAATAATTTCCTCACAGCCAGGGTTTTATTGCCATACCACTATTTAATTCCTATGAAAAGGATGCTCTGTTATACTGTATGTCTCATTAATATTAAGGAAAGTTAAATTACAAATGTGGCCCTGTCTTTGTGAGTACTATTCTATTAGAACAGTGTTCAAAATTGCTTAAACCAGCTACATCTGAGATGATGTATATCTTTCTAGGTGTTTGATTATGTCAACAAATAAATGTCCTCACACAACAGTTTTAGAAGTTAAAGGTAATATTAGTGAACTGGTATACAGTAATGGACTCCTGTGCAGCAGCCTTGATCTGGTGATTTGCATGATGGTGTTTTTTTGTTTATGAGTAGACCTACATACAGTCTGGAAACTGAAAAGGAGTGAAGTGAAAAACATTACATTTCTCAATAAACAATACATTAAGATCATTTTGAGTTATTACAGAGTTGGCAGACTAAGCTGTATTTTCTAACTCCTGTTAAAATGAATGTTTCCATGCTTATGGTAATAATTAAATTTAAATTAAATTAGGTTTATTTATGTAGCGCCAATTCACAACATATGTCATCTCAAGGCAATTTAAAGGGATAATTCACCCAGATCATGCAGTCATATCGGTACAAATTTTCCTATCTCAGGAAAACCAGCTGATTGCATTGACTCATTGGCTTGACAGCAGTCCCTCCACTGAAAAAATTCCTATCAGAACAATTTTACTGACATGTCTGTTAAATGAATGTTCCTGATTACCTCATCACTTTACTCTGAGTGACATGACATCCTAATTATCTTAATGACTGAGAAACAACACCCTCTTCTGTCCCATGGGAGAGGGCAGACCAACAAATGACCTGTCTTGCGAAACACGTTAGACAGCTTAAAGGCTAAGTGAAAGACTATTTGGATTGGAGGATTGGTTTTAGTGTCTCAAACTAAGAGCCTTTTCTTGACAGAGATGTTTCTTGGCTAACCATCAATCTGTTGCGAGCTGTGAAGTATTTTTTTTTTAGGTTAAATAGGAGCTTTTTATCTTTTGTTCCAAAGCCCAAAGTACACTCAGACATAATGTATCACTTAGGAGGTGAAGATTAGTTTTTATAGTCAGAGTTTTCAGTTATGTTAAGTACTGTAATCTCAGACTTTACTTCGATCCCTAATTTTCAGTAACTGAGTTAGGAAACATTCTTCTTACTGATGCAATGCTCAACTTTTTCTATAAAAAGTGTTTCCTAAAGCTAAACCATCTTTTAGTGACTGTTTTGTTTACAAATTCTATCATCATGCATAGTAACACCTATATAGTATGTAAATGTGTGCATAAAAAACATATAAGAAAGTGAAAACATGTTGAAAGTCCTAACAAAAACAAGTTTATTAATCAAGTTTTAAGTTCTTAGATGCTAATGAATCCAGATGACATTGAAAACCGATTTAAATACGACCAGTTATCCCAATTAAAACCTCCAAATCCACTAACAAGAACTGTGTGATCAACAGAATCTGAGTATAAATAGAACCCTAATGCAATGAAATGTGACTCCACTTGAAATCAATCATAAACAGTTTATAAAGCACTTAAAATCCACCACTTAAACCTAAGCACTTAATGTTAGGTTTCAGCTTGTCCATACCAGTTCTGAGGCCTGATTTTTCCATGTGTGTATTATTTCATACATGGAAATTAACCATGTAAGAGATAATAATTCTAAAGTTTGTTTCTTTTTCTTGGATTTATGAAAGCTTATTCCACATTGCTCAACATATATTTACCCCCAAAATATCCAATAATTTAAAATCAGATAGACCTTCAGATAATAATAGAGGTACATATGCTGTACAAAGACACACTGGCTGAATGTGTGGTTTTGTTTCTTTCCTGCAAAATCAAATTGAGATAAAATCTGAATTATTTATACCTTTAGGCTTCCAAACTCCTATAACTAAGACCACATTTCCTTTTTTCTTTTTTTTTTGAGGTTTTCCCCTTTAGAGCACATGTGGAGGTCTATCTAATGTTACTGAGTTCATTACATCATAGCAGCTGAGTTGGAAAAAAAGTTTCACATCTGCTGAGCAGGGAAATGCAATACACGGCAGACAGCTGTGTAACTTTGTGTGTGTGTGCATGCACAGATGCTCCAGGGTCACGTGGAAACCCAACTGGAGAACGTAAATCAGACCCAAATTTGTTAGAAATCTAAAAACCAACTCCACCCTTCCCTCCTTTGGCTTGGCTACAACTGAGATTCCCCACTTTAACTGAATAAGCACAACTTTACGCTTAAAGATATATTAAACCCTGAAAACAACAATAAGGAGGACACTTTATTGTAAAAGGTTTTGAATTGTGTCTTTTGTATCAAAGTGAGGGAGCTTATTCAAACTTTTGAGATATGTATTCTATTAGCATTTTTTATTTGTTATGTATTAACCTGACACAGTGTCTCTGAAATTAGTGGTTTGTGTATATTTTCTTTGCCTAAACAAATGTTGATGATGTTAAAGCTTGTGTTTAATGATTGAATCTTGCTTTTAATAAAAAATGTACAAATCGTTCCATGATAGAGTGCTGCTGCATGGTTATAAAGAATTAAGGTAGTAACTTGTTAGTACTAGGACTACAGTTAGTTGTTAGTTGAGCATTTGCCATTGAGGAAAATAAGTGTCTTTTTTTCTGATGTACATTTTATGCATAAAACCAGCCTGAGGCTTGCTGCAATGTATTTAGTATTTCCCACCATCTGAAACAAAAAGTTATTCATTGCTTAAATGAATGCAAAGTCATCTATGGTGATCTTGAGTCAGCTGGAGAGTGAACCCGTGATGATGAGGACTAAGTCTTTGCATTGTTTGCACACACTAATGGCCAGATTACAAAGTTAGTGGAGCACAAGTAACCGCCAGGCCTTTAAAAACCAAATAAAGAAGGCAGTGGAGTGTTGAGTCCTAAAGTGAGAGTTGGAAAAAAAACAAAAAAAACGCTGAAGAGGTCCTCTCTGGGCATGGTTCGATAAAAATCACATGGTTTTAGAAGATTTAGCGTGGTGTTATTTCAATATAAAAGGCATTATTGAACTAAGGAACTGAATTGTTTAGCAGTACAGAAATGGGTGTTGTTCAATAGATGAGCTAGGCGCTGGACCCAGAATGCAGACAGCCATGGTAGGAGATAGGAGCAATGACAGTTTATTTTGGTTCACAGGCAGACAGGGAAGGAAGGCGTCTCTGGAAGCTAGAGCAGTTTGAGGAGGAAGGCAAGCTCTCTGCAGCAGCTGGAGGTAAGGGAGGTGGGTGGTGTGGCTTGGTAGCTGGAGACTGGTTTGGAGCTGGATCCTGGGTAGACAGAGCACAGGTTAGATTCACATAAACAATCACTTCCCAAAGCTGAAGTGATTATTTTCACAAGGGAAAGAAGTTGGCACATCTACCAGCTAACGGTGACCATCATGCAGTGAGCACATAAGAGGCCAGGCTTTAAATATTGCTCCAGATGAAGATCAGTCTCAGGTGTGTGCAGCCAGCTCCTCCCAAGCCACACCTATGAGAGAGAGAGAACACAACTTTAACTGCACCTAAAAAAGCTCAGACACCACATGCTTTTTAATACTAAATCCAGAATAGAGAACTTGAAGACTACAAGAGAAGGCTGTCTGTTTCCATGGAGCAGCCTTGCATTTGAACAGCACTGTTGAATTATCCTCTGCCCTTTGGCAGACTATATATATATATATATATATATATATATATATATATATATATATTTATTTATTTATTTATTTATTTATATATTTATTTATATATATATTTATTTATATATTTATTTATTTTTAAACAGCAAACAACATAAATTCTGAAAAAAATATACAGCACTTGATTTTTTATCTATACATTTAATTTTGAATCCTTGATAAAATATCGCAATATACAGTGATATTGCAATATTGTGATAATGTCTTATAGTGAACTAAGTATCTTGACACATATCGTATCACAACACAAGTCAATACTCAGCACTAATATATACTATATATATATATTAAAAATAAAACATTTTACAAGAATAAAGCAAATAATTCCCTGTGCAGTTTAAACCTTTAAATTTGTTTTTTAGTTAAACATGTCTTACTCTATGTCTCTGTGTAAATTCATTCCATATGAAAAGAAGAGTTTTCCAAGGTGTGGTTTTGGGGAGGACTTGCTTACGCTGGCACATCTTGTCATTCACTCAGCCTGCTGTGGTCTGTCTCGTTTGGGAAGCTGCAGTCATTTAGTTACAGTGTTTATATAGAAAACAGCTGGGCTACACAGCAGAATGGGTCAGAAGATGATTTATCTGGTTGGAATTCTGGAATAGATATCACAGGGGTGCTCAGATAAGATCAAGAAATCATCTAGATGCTGCAGTAGTTAGAATGTTTTAAATAATGACAACGATTATCATGTACTTTTTAGATATACATCTAAATTTATATTTCTTTCCTTACAAATAATACCCATAATCTGATTCACTCATCAGAGGTATCGAACAGTGAACCCTAGAGGTGAAGAGGGGGAGGGGAAGAACAAAGGAATCACAGAAAATGGTGGGAAAACATGATGGGTTAGAAAATGATGAATGCTAATGATAAAATCAGCTCTGTCGTTGGTCAGTTATGTTTAACTTATTCCATTGAGAGGGAATAAAGCATCTTTAAGTCAAAGAAAAAGGACGGGCGGAAGGAGGATGGTAGGAAGGCAGAGGCAAAGGGGAGACAGAAAAGAAAGGGAGGAGGGAGCTCTGTTGCGTTTGCCTCCTCTGTCATTCTGCTGCTGCGCCGTTCAGCAGCAGGAGGGCGTGCAGAAGGGAGGAGAGAGGAAAAAACGGTGGAGAGGAGGACAGAGGGGAAGGAGAGAAAGGGAGCGTCTGGGCAGCACTGCAACTGCAGCAGCTGCAGCAGCCTGTCTGGAAGAAAGAAGGATAGAAAGGGACAGGAGGAAGGGAAAGAAAGCAGAAGATTTGAACTGAAGGGGATATACATGTATGATTCCACACAAGGAGGCGTGTTTGACTAAGGAAGACCATTTTCTCCCTCCTGATGCGTTTTGATAATGGTCTCGTGCAGGAGGCGTGCTTGGAAATAGAGTGAAAGGCAAAAACGAAAATTTGAAGATGGAGAGGACTGACAGCACCAAGGCATACGGCCAAGCAGATGGCAAAGGAGTAGGCATGGCAGCTAAGAGGGCCAAATCTGGAGTGCCCCAGAGCACACAACGTGGGGAGCTAAAGGTTTATCGGGCAGGCAGTTCTGAGGGCAGGATACCAGTGCCCTCAAATCTTCGCAAGCAGAGGTCGATGACAAATCTGGCTGTCCTCACTGATGCTGAGAAGAAGCTGCATCTATATGAGCCAAAGTGGTGTGATGACATGGCCAAGCCTGGAGCAGGGCAGACCAAGACCAACAAGCCAAAAACCCCAGGCAGTGGCAGCAGTGCCGGTGGGGGTGCCCCCCTTTCTCGAAACCTATCCAAATCTGAACATTCACTGTATCAGGGAAAACCCAAACCTTTCAGTGCCCTGGCTGCTCCTTCTTCCCTGAGCAAGCAGAGCCGCATACCTCGTGGTCCTTTTGCTGAGGTGAAGCCGTTGAGCAAGGCACCTGAGGATGGAAAGTCAGATGATGAAATCCTCTCAAGCAAAGCAAAAGCCATTCCAAAGAAAGCTGGAGCTGGTGCGGAGTCCAGTTGCAAAGGCCAGGGAGAGGAAGGTGGAGATAAGCCATTTCTGAAGGTGGACCCAGAGCTGGTGGTGACAGTGCTAGGAGACCTGGAGCAGCTTCTTTTCAGTCAGATGTTAGGTAAGTACAGCAAAGCCCTGTCAGTTGGTTAGGTGTACTACGAACCAGAGGACCTGATCATGCTATCTGCTCCAATGCACCACGCCCCCTCTCATACAGCAACACGGCAACCCGCTTCTGCAGCAGGTGGACATTTCTCCTTAGCAGGTTTTACGCAGTTCACAAGTGGGAGGGAGAAATGCATCATTGTACTCCTATTGTTTTTTTTATGCTATTTTTTTCCCCCTAGAAAGATTTTCAGATAGTTGAACACCATCAATCTCCATTGTTCTAACTCATCCAGGATGTTATTTAGATGTCTGATGCTTGAAGGTTGGTCATGTGAAACATTCTCACTCACTATCATAACAATATGGGGTGACTGTGTAAAGCTTGGAGGGGTTGGGGGGAGGTTGTGGATTATGACCTGCAGATTGATCATATTTCTGAAGCCCTCATTTGCTTGAACATGTGCGGATGCAGTCAAGGCTCTATCTGCTCGTCTCTGCATGCTTCCAAAAAACATTGACAAGCCATATTGAGTTCCTTGTTCTTCTCTGGGCATCACAGTTCTGAGGGGTGGTTTACATCATCTCTCCCACTGCAGGGCAAAGCCTTGAGCTTTTTAAGCGTAGTTCAGGTATTGGAATGGGCTTCATGAATAATAATAAGATTCTAATTGTTGAAGGTGATGATTAGGATTGTAATGGCTGATTATTTTGTGCTTTGTTTATCTTCGTACAGCAGGGTCTTTTGTATTCTTTCTCAAGTGGAGCATTATCACCTGTAGTCACAGAAGAGAACAAAGCTTTATCTTTGGGAAATCTGCCAGATGTTGTCAACACAAAGCCTACATTCATTAGGGTGATGATCCTCAAAGTCTCTTCTAACATGTTTCAGCTTTAAATTTGCTTAGATACTTGATGCTACAATTAAAACTTTACTTTAAAATAAAAAGCATTCCCCTGAATATAACCAATCAGAAATTTTTTTTATATCATTGATCGTCATATTGATATAAGGACGATTTTTAACACCACTTTTTCAGCACAGCATTAGCTCTCAGATATAGCAGCATGTTTTTCCTTCACATTCGTTTTACTTATTAACAACATTAGTCCTCTTGCTTTTTAATGAACCCATCTGTTGCAATTCGACATGTTGCCCATGCCTCATTAACCTGAACAGAAACCCATCATTCAAGTATGTCTCAAATTATATACCAGGAAAGGTAAACTGTAAACACGACAGACGTCAAACATACATATTAATGTCATTTGTGGGGCTTCAAAGAATTGTAGAACATCCCATATATTTTTCTATTTGTTAATATTTGACTTCAAATATTCAAATCAAACCAACATTTGTTATTTTAAAGCACGGAGGCGTGTTATCTTACTACATTATGTATCATGATAGAAATACCGTGTTTGCCACTGACAGACCTTTTCATTCATTATTTAAAATGAAGTATGCATTTTTATGCATACTTTTATACATACTTCAGAATGCAATTTTATGCTGAAATTAAATGAGTCTCTTAAATCAATTGCTTTCTCTTTTAGTCTGCTTTCTGTAAAAGTCAGTGAATTATGCAAAAAAAAATAGCGTATTTGTTTGATGATCTTGGCGCTGATGACTGGCTTAGTTATTCATTTGATTCATCTGTCCAATGCTACCTGGTTTCTAATCACTCATCTGATCCACTGGCTCCTGCATCTATTTAAGGTGCTTGCATCCAGTTATCAGGGCCAGATTATTCTCCTTCTCGTCTGCCATGGGTGAGAGGATTTTTAGCTTACCTGAGTGTTTCTGATTTCCTGATCCTTACCTGTTCTGCCTCTCAACTACTGAGCCTCCCTGTTCCCTTCTGAATGGTTTGCCTGAACTGTCTTTGGACTCTTGGACCTCTGAGCCTGCCTGTTCCTGTTCTGATCTTTTTGCCTGATCTGTCTTTGGACTCCTGCTTGTTCTCTGGGCTGCAGCATCTGGGACACTCTGGGCTATGCCTGTCGCATCTTGTTGGCAGCCCACCGGCTGAATCCTACCTTTCAGGACACGGCCCGGACTGTTAAACCAGGTTAGGGACTCACGCGTTCATGTCATCCTCCGTTTGATTTATGCTGTCACTTACCTGAGTTTCCTTTTACAGATAGACATCCTAGCCACTGCAGCTGCTGAAATGCAGACCCATCTTTAAATAAATGCTTTTAAATTATCACACTGTCTCTCTTACCTTGAATACTGGGTCCTCTGTTCTGAGTCATGACAATTTTAACAGATTAAGAAAGATTAGATAATTATATCCTGAGTTTTTGCAGCTTCTAATTCTCTACATTTTAGTTTAGTTGAGGCACACATGAATATTTTTAAAGCACATCTCCACCATCATCTTTATCATCATCATCATCACTATTACAATGCCCTTCCATTATAAAATTAAGTATGAAAAATAATTTGATTTAAGACAAAGGTGCTATGGATCATAATTTGAATATCCGCCAAAGAACAAAAACAAAAGCTCCTGTGAGGATGCATGCTTAACCTAGCAGAGAGTGACATTACACTTTCTGAATAAAGTTCCATACGGACTAAATAAAAATGCTGAATTCATTGTGTAGATACACTTAGGGAGAAAAAATGTGGAGGATGTGTAAGCCTATCTCCTAAGGTCTGACAAACCAAAAATTATATTATTAGACAGCAAAAATAATCACAGGTACATTTGGAATAAAGGGGAGCATGACTTCAACAGCTAGCCACAGGGCAATCCTTAAAAAAATAGTTAAATTATTAAGAAAAAAAACATTATGTAGAAATATCTACACTGAAAGCTAGAACTTGGACATAAAAGGGTCTGTTATGTGGACAGTGGCCTGAAATATACCAATTAGTTTGCAAGAGGATTAATTGCAGTCATTGTTTTGATGTGAAATTACTCGAGCAGAATTAAAAAGTTGAAAGCAAGTTGGCCCCAAACCTGATGCAGTAACATTAACCCTGACTGGGGTTATGTGAAATGATGCCTAAATGTTGTTTAAATTTAGAGATGGACTCTTTTAATATGATTCCATTTCTCAATTTTTACATTCTGCATTGTCTTGTCATATAAAGACCAATAATACCCTGGGTTGGAACACAGCACTATTTAGATTGTTTATGTTCTGTTACCTGACCTAATGCTTTACGCCAGGGGTCGGCAACCCAAACTGTTCAAAGAGCCATACTGGATCAAAATAAGACAAAACAAATCTGCATGGAGTCTCAGAAATGTAAAAGTTATAAAAGCATTCTATGGCAAGACAAGCTTTAAGTATATAAGCCCACTATAAAAAAAAAACAACTATGTGGGCTTACAGTAAATATATAATAAAATATAATAAGCAAATTTTACATCATTTGACCACTCTGCTGGACGATATTTGGTGTCTTAAGTTTAAATTCCATTACAATATTAATGTATTGTTGCATTGATGAAAATATAGAAACACAATAAAGAAATCAGATTTTTAGTGTTATTTTTAATTTTGAGGATTTGGGAAAAAAAAAAATGAAAGAAAATTCTCATACCTACATAAAAGCCCTACCTATTCGAGCTGTGGACGGTTTTCCATGCTTGCAACAAAACTAGCAGAAGTGGTGATTTAGACTTAGACATCTTTTGTTGTCATTTGTTATACACAGAGTTTATACAAAACGAAATTTCATTTTGTACAGCTTTCAGAGAGAAAATGAGCAGCAGCTTAGCAGTAAAATTAATTAACATTTCCATTTCATAAAGTGGAATGGAAATGTGGAGTAGAGGAGTTTGGAAATGCAATCCACTTCTTAGATCTACCTGTATCTTTGTGCTTCTGTAATGTATCCATAATTACCGCAATCACACTTATTCTTTCTCTCCCGACTTGGTGGTCGGCTGCATAGCACGACTTCCCTCAACATGCCTTTTCATATTACTCTTTTTATTATTTGGCATCTTCTCATTACAAAGCAAACATGCAGGCAATCTTTCCACATTGATAATGAAAGCAAATTATTTAGTCTATTCTTCTTTGAAACCTCTGTTATCACCACCTATCTTCCTTTTTTTCCCTTTGGGATCCATGGCTCTAGAGACAACCACTGGTTTGTTTACAACAGCCACCTGCCTGGCACCATACCACGCTGTTTTGCAGGCTATGATTTAAATCTTCATTAACAGAAATGTTTAGATTTATTGTTTAAGTGTATTTACTATAGACATTTTTACAGCATTAAAAAAAGCATAATGATTGTTGGTTTCACCACCTGCACACCATATTAAAACAAACAAACAAAAAAAGAATCCATCTTTTTTCCATTTTTATACATTTTTTAAAAAATCTGCAGGGAGACACAAGGGGGGCATTAAAGGGCAGAATGTGGCTCTAAAGCCCCTGACCCCTGTTTAATGCACATAACATGCTTGACTTTAAACTTGGCCAAGTGACCCTGATGTCCTTAGTACCCTGGAATAGATCTAGACATGATGGCCGTTATCTTTTGGCCTTAGAAACTTGCCTTTAGGGTTCGTAGAAATAAAACCTTCTTATGAATTGACCTCAGTCTTTCTGTTATTGACGCACATTTCCTCCAATATTTGATTTCCTTATTTTTGCATTTTAGGTAGTTGAACCGTTGATGGAGTCTGTGTTCTGTAACCTTAAAACAGAAGCAAGGATTAAATGACAGAAGATGAGGCATTAAAATATAGTCAACATACATGTTACTGTAAATAGTTTTGTGTTTGTAGTCTGCTGTACACCCATGACCTGGCCAATGCTTAACATGGAGCTTCTTTAGCCCCATACCTCATTATGAGCTCCCTGAAGGAATGCTTTTGCTTCCAAAGTAGAAAGTCTCTTTGTTTCCCAGCATATCATCAAGAAAGATGTTAGGTTAATGGTCTCCTTTATTTGATGGATTATGTTAGTTTATGCTCCAAATAGCACAGGGATGTATTATATCCAAGTCATTAATTCATGATGTGAACAGGAAAACATTTTTTATGCTGAATTTGTAAGTTACCAGACTGAGACATCAGGTTAACATTTGTTTGACTCCCCATGAGTTAGATTAGAAACGTACATGTGGCAACGTCATTGGAAAGATAAATTGACATCAGTGGTCCTACTCAAGGGTGCAGCCTTCTGGGCCCTTTATAATCTCAAAGTCAGTGGGCGTCTGTCCATGCAAGTGCAAGAGGCACATGAGTAAAGAAACGAGAAAAAAAAAAGACTTATTTACTTAAAGCAAAAATTGTTAATAGGGTTCTAAGCTACAATTACATTACATTGGTGAGTGGTTCTATTATGCATTTCAGACTAAGAGCATGGGAGGGTGAGACCGAGTCAAGACCTAGACCAGCGCCCTACACTTCGGAAAAATGTCAAACATAAAAGTCCTTCTCAAATAAATCTAATACATCGGCATTCCAAAAAAAAAAAGAATACTTATTAATACTCTACTCATTACCAAAGTCTTCACTTCCCTTTTTAATCAAGTGTTTGATAAAATTGTGTCAATAAATGTATATTTTTAAATAACTTTTTTTGCTTCCCTTGCTAAAGCACAAAATGAATTAGCTGCAGCTCACAAATCATTACTGGAATTCTTGTAGCAAGATTGACTTTGATAAATGCATAAGGCCTTTATCATGTTTTACTGAAAAATACCTTTACAATAGCCTTTTTATTTTACTCAAACATTTTTTGGTGAACAGACAACTGAGTTATTCAGCGCTGATGTACCAATAAGCCTGTAACCTATTTTCCTTCAAGTTCCTGCACTGTTTGGCACATGTGACATCAAGCACATCAATGTTGAAAGGGTCCAACCTAGCAAACAATTGAAGTGTTATACTCAAAATGGATTTTGTGGATACTCAGAAGTGACCGGCATCCAGCTCAATTCAGAAAATAATGGCATTTCCACATAAAGTAAAAAAGTTAAAAGAAAAACTTTTTAAGGTCAATTGCGAGCTAGAAGCATGAGCAGAATAGTGCTACAGTTCTGTGTTTTGGCCAAAGGTGTCAATGTCATTAAGAAACTCTGTAATGCTTCTTAGATAAAAGTAAATTATTAATAATATATTTAGGATAAATGTTGTTTCATGATTTTAATGCTCACTTCTCAAGTCACATTGACATATATATATATATAATTTTTAAATTGCAAATGGATACATTTTCTTTTCAAATAATTGAATTTGTGGCACTTATGGCTTTCTACACTGCTGCAGTCCAATTGCTTCTTTAAATGGCTTTTACTTGTAAAAAATTAGGGTGTAGATTAAATTTGTTTGTGCAGTTATCTACCTGTTATAGCCACAACATAACGCTGAAGCTTTTTTTTTTGTTTGGCCATTGAACAACAAGGAAAATATTTTAAATGATAAAATATTTTAAGATCATATTATAGGATTTACCTTTAGTGCTAAAATTTTTAATACTTGGAATGATTTGCAAATTAAATAACTAAACCTGCCTTGCTTGGTTTCTACCCTGTTACTGTAATAAACAACAAAATTGCCTGTTTTTATTTCATGTGTTTAAGCAGCCATTTTCTTTCTGAGAAATGGGACAGAATTTAAAACAAGTAGGAAATCTGATTAAGGCAACTTTATGCATTATACTATATGAGTGAACCATTCTGTGTGCAAAACTTGTATTGTCTGACCTGGTACAGTAATATTTTTCCAGTAATCACTTGCTGACTTGTGAAATCTGACTTGCGCTAGTTTATGTCATCATCAATTGGAAGTTGGAACATGGTCTGAATTATTCATATGTAGTAAATGTTTATCATTTAGGTCTGTTACTTACAGATATAAAGCAGTAGCATCCAATGTAGAAAAAAATTTTGATAACTTTCTTGAGTAAGACATTTTTACAATGCTACATGCGCTAGCTGTAGCATTGTGAATTTTGTCCTCTCTGTTGGCATTGCTGCAGTGCAGGATGCCAGAGGACCACCAGCCATTCAAAGATATGCAGTGCATAGTTTATGCAGAAGTATTCAAAACAGATGTGATTCACACGTGGCTTTTATCAGCCCATCCTGCTTCAGTGCTGGGATCAATCTGATTGTAAAGGATGTTCATACCTCTTTGTTCTAATAAAAATAGTGAGCTTTGGCTTTCTGGGTAACAGGTGGCATATTAAAAAACCCAAAAAACAAACAAAAACATTTTGCATGCGCCATTGAGTATCTGAATTTCTGCTGTCCTGAATTTTCCAACTTAGGGACAATAATAATAAGGATATTGTATTGTATTCTATTCTATAAACAAGGAACTGGGGTAGTGAAAATGCAATTTATGTATAATAAGAAATATATATTACCACTCCTCATGAAAATATACAACCCATCCTCTTAACAAGGGTGGGTCATGTTTTTTATCTGTCCCATCTTAAAAAAAAACACAAAACAAGTTCTAGCTTAAAGAATAAGTGTATAGTGAACTGAGAAAAAGTTATTTCAGAGGAAATAGACAAATAGGAAATAGACACAGCCAGTGTGTAATATGGTAATCTCATGGAGCAGCTTTAATTCAGTTAATGTGCATATTTGTGTTTGTAGATAGAGTTCATTAGATGTGATATTTGATGCACAATGCATTTTTTCTTTTGCCTTAAAAAGTTAGGGGTAAAATAAACCCCCTTTAGATGTATGGACTAAAAATAAATAAACTGGTTTCAAGTAGCAGACTCAAGGTGGTAAAGATATGAAAAGTTTGAAAATGTTTGGTCACACAAATTATTTGGACCGTTTTTCCTTCTTAAAAGTTGACAGATTACATTTATTCTGATCATTAGCAGATGTGAGCGCCACCAGTATTCTGCGGGTGTCATATCATTTTAATCATTTCTTAATCATAAAAACCTAGAATTAAGGGACGTACAGTATATAATTTTTTTTCCCATGGCCATGTAGTGAGAAACAACTGGGACATTTATGCATTTTTCAGACAAATTTAAATAGCAGTTAGTCCCTTTTAACAGTTGGGTATTCCATCAATTTCTTTTGTTTATATATTTACTGAACAATATTATTTTACTATAGCCTTTCCAGAATTACACTTCACTAGTGTCGAAGGGTATGTGACAGGCTATAATGGCAGAGGCCAAAAGTCAGTCAGTCCGTCAGGCCGTCCGTCCGTCCGTCCATCCATCCATCTTCTGCTTACGTATCTGGGGTTGGATCGCGGGGGTAGCAGCTTCAGTAGGGAGGCCCAGATGTCCCTCTAACCAGCCACTTGGGCAACTGCTCCGGGAATTCCCAAGATGTGGGAGAAACATAGTCCCTCCAGCATGTCCTGGATCTCCCTCTGGGCCACCTTCCTGAAGGACGTGCCCGGAACACCTCACCAGGGAGACAACCAGGAGGCATCCTAACCAAATGTCCCAGCCACCTCAACTGGCTCCTCTCAATGTGAAGGAGCAGCATAATCTCATTTCAATAGTAAAATAACTGTGTAATTCTTTAAAGCTGTCATAGATTGTGAAGTAAAACCGTTTTTCACAATTATTTTCAACAACATTAATTTCTTAAGTCCAAAACAGGGCAAGCGTTATGGTTATATGTGAAGCCCTAAAATCAATAGCAGATTTAACTTTTTATGTTTAACAATCTCACCAAAAGGTAAATAATCAACATGTTTTAAAAACACAAGATACCCTGTTTTGCTCAGTTGATTTTTACAATTCCTGTTCTTTGGCCCCCTCACTTAATTAGTTAAACATCCTCCTATAACTTCAGCTTATTGCTGTTATGTGTGAGGTCTCCTGACATGCCTGCCACTTACCCAGTTAATGCAGTTAATATTCATTTGTCTTCCCCTGAGTTATTTGCTTCAGTTGTGGAAACCCCAGATCCTTGTTGGGTTTTTTTTAGAAGCACATTTTACAGCTAACACAGCAAGACCCCTAATTGTAGTGTAATATTGATTTGACATGGCCATAACCCAGTGACTTTATGATCCATATTGCATGGAGAAAATAAGCTGACATAGAGTAAAATTGCTGTGGCTGTAGTCGAGCTTTGTGGTACTTATAAGGTTTGAGGCATGTGAGTATTAGCTAATGCCCAGTGGACAAGAGAAATACACTTCAGAAGAAAAACATCTGAAATGGATCTTGGGTGAGGTGGAAATCCTCCTGCTGGGCAAACATAGTTATAGACAACTTGAGGAAGTACCACATCTGTTCAGAGGGGTGTAGCCTGACATGGTGTAACAGGCCATTAAGTAAAATTACTCTGCTTAATGACTTGAACATACACATATAGTTCCTGCATGGAAAACAGCTGGCACTGTAGATATACATAACATAGCCAGCTCTTAAGAATGAAGATAGGATTCTTGAGACTTTGTGTGGATAAACTCTTTTAAAATACAAATAAAAACCTAAAAAGGAAAAAAAATAGATATCCCCTTTTAAAAGACTTTTTTTTCTTTTGTTTTGTTTTACACAGATCCAGATTCTCAGAGGAAGCGGACTGTGCAGAATGTTCTTGACCTCCGCCAGAATCTTGAAGATACAATGTCGAGTCTACGAGGCTCCCAGCTGAGCCACAGGTAAACACATCTGGATATGCATTTGCTTTTTGGAGTGAAAAACAGTGTTCCAGACAAAAACAAGAATTAGGTTTTGTTTGATCTGGTCAGAGATGAGTGAAATTTAAAGTATAAGCATGGAAAAAAGAAATATAACCATTCAAAAAGAAACAACAAATAATTTATTAACTGCAAACAATGGTGTCAAAGCTTCTTGGGGAATTTCCATCTGGTGCACATCTGGCTCCCATCTCTTTATCAATGGCCTTCTTTCTTTCATGTTAGTGGTATCATTTCAGGAATCTTAGTTTTCGGATGACTAGGAGGTCTTAAGAGGAATTAGTTGTCCACGTACAGTGATTGTAGTAGATGGAATATAAAATTGTCTTATCTCAACTGGAAACTACAACATCTTTTAAGAAAGTGCTTATTTTTTATTCAAAAGAAATCAGATTTATAATGATACGTTTTGTTTTTCTTACTGACATAAAAAGTTCAGCTTACATTTTCTACAATATTATTTTACTGCTGGGTTTACCTTTTATGGTTAAAAACATAAATGGCTTGCCATGTGGGGAAGTTTCTTCTATCCCCACTCATGTTTAAAATCCTCCATCTGTCTACAAATTTTACATTAGAACAAAATAATCGACAATTAAGAGAAATAATACTTGTCTCTTGTCCCACACCGTGGCCTCTGGCTGGGATGCTTCTGCCTGGTGGGGCAACTTTTGGTTCTCTTCTGCAACTTTTGGTTTCTGCACAGTCACATCACTTCTTTTTTAGTTTGCAGTCGCTATTGTAAATGCTTTATACACCAGCATGCCAATGCATATATACTATGGGAGTTTGGTTCCAGGTTTCATGAATACACACTAAATTCTAAGCTGCAGCTACAGGCATATACCGCCCTGAATAATATTGTGTATTCAACACACATGGTTATGGTTAAAGCTGTTGGGTAATCTTTCCTTGAAGATAGTCTGACATTTCAACATTTTTAAGGAGCAATATGAAATTATTCATCATTTTAGACAGAACTAAAAATTAATTGATGTGAAGAACTATTGGAGTCTTTTTTTGATAAGATAAAGTGTGACGTCAAACATCGTACCTCATCTAACACTGTGTCTTATTTACAAGCTCGGCTGGTGGTGTGAGCATGTAGTCCGTAATAAAATGAGACTGATAGAGTAGGCCGTTTTATAGGCACTCTGGATTCATTCTCTGCACAATGGCAGAGAGCGCTTCCAGCCAGTAGAAATAGCTTGCTAACAACATTATAAAGTTATTAGCTGCCTACTTCTATATTGGACATGTTCCTTAAAAGGGCGATGCTATTTTGCTGGTTATTTTTCCTTTGCAAATATATACATAAAAAGGGGGCAACAGGGTAGCCTGACGTAGTCCGACTCAATTCTAGTCAGAATATGAGTCTGATACTGCTCCATAGAGCTGTGATTATGGGGCGTGTTTCGAACGAACCAGGAAATAAAAAGCCTCTGCACTCAATTGGATAGATCTACAACCAATAAGAGCAACAGAGTGCGTGACGTATGTTAAGCGAGGCATAGTTGTTGTCCACAAAAATCAAAGCATGCAGTTTCACGCCTAGAATAAGAAGATGAGACTTGATCGCGTTTCTCTGTTCCTCTTTTAAAATTAATTTGCTGTCGATATCTTCTAGAACAGACCTAATAGCAGAATCTACTCACCCAAACTCTCCAGCGGCAGCCATTATTGTTGTCACCCAAGCGCGCTTTGGTCACGTGGTTGATTACGTTACTCTTGATCATCTGTCCATCATCGTATAAAGCCCGCCCTGACAATTTGATTGGATCGCCTGACAGTGGGCGATAATACTCGCGCTACTATGGAGCAGAGCCAGACCGAACTTCCCCGAACTCAAACCTTGTGGGCGGGACTAAGTTCGGACTGGCACCCAGGCTAGCAACAGGGTGGGGTTGCAGCTGGACTGGAAGAAGACAGAGGCATTGTTGTTAGACTTCTTGTTTTGGTCTACAGACATTGCTTAACAGTCCCACCTAGTGGCAGTTTTGCACATTGCTCCGATAAAAGCAGCTTGAAGGACGTTTCTCTGAGAAAGTTTTCGAGGGATACTAAAATGTCTCCTTATCTCATCAAGACATTTCCTTTTGCACTTAGACAGCTTTTTAATTGAAAAACAGCTATGAACTCTTCCTCTGACACTTTCCCTCTTTATCTCTCCAGTTGTGTGGATAGCAGTAATGTGGGCTACGACAGTGATGAGACCAATGCCCGCAGCATTTCTAGCATGTCCAACCGTTCCTCACCTCTGTCTTGGCGCCATGGTCAATCCAGTCCTCGCCTTCAGGCTGGCGATGCCCCATCTTCCACAGGTGGAGGATACCAGGGTAGCAAAAGCTCCCCCCAGTACACAGCCCACACCATGCCTGCTCGCTGCTCCAGTCGTCTCAGTAGCTCGTCTCGCATTGAGCTTATTGAGGGACTTGATGATGATCCTGACCTCAAGTCTGGTTACCTTAGTGATAATGACCTTCAAGGAAAGAGTCTGCCGGATGATGACGATGATGACAACTTGGCTAATGGGTAAGAAAATAATTATTTTAACTCTTGCCATAAAAACAAAGGCCAATGAAAGCAGATCAAGCTATAAGTGGGTAAAATACAGCTTTATAGGTTTACATAACATGAACTGGTATATTTTACACCTTGTTCTAATGAAATTAGAGTTACACTGGTCGTATGCTGATGAAGATTCTCAGTCATCTAGGTCATAGTCATTCCGTGAAAATTCAAAAAATCCACTGGACTTGATTTCCAAGATTTAAACACGTTTTGCTACCTATCCAGGAAGCTTTCTCAATTGAGAAAGCTTCCTGAAAGCTTCCTTCATCAGCTCTCAATTGAGAAAGCTTCCTGGAGAGGTGGCAAAACATCACAATCACGAGGAGGAAGACTCAGCAAGACGGTGTTGGAGGAAGTTAGGTGAGGAACCAGCACTGAGGAACTGCATAAGGAGTGTATTTATAGGAGACTGAAACAAAGAGAGGACTAACAAGCAGATTGGGAGCAGGTGTGGACAGAGCAGAAAGGAAAAGAGCTAGAGAAAGAGGAGAACACAAGAGGGCAGCAGAGGGCAACAAATAAAAACCTGAAAACTGAAAAATAACCAGAGAAGACAACAAAATAATAAATAAACCACTAAAACTAGAAAACATGGGGCAAAGTAAAACTGAAAACTCAAAAGAAAACATAACAAAACCAGAACTATGGCATTAATTGTGATTTGTGGCCAATTACAATTTCTGTGAACACAGAGCTTTCCCTTTACAAGATCTTTTAAAACCAAACTCTTAAATCTTTGGTGTAGCTTGGTACAGGTACCTGGCCCATGGCTTATGTTGCTATGTTTCTTGGCTGACTTATTTAATGTCATTTATTTGCACTCTCACATTAGCTCTTACTCTTTAAAGTTTTCTCAAAGTGACTATATGATGACTATCACATAAATCAATAAGGAAAACAAGTAATAAATTACAATTCATATGGTGTTTCACTTGCTGTAAGGGCTATAATCAGCAAGTGCCAAGTGCATTAATAGAAATCACCTCACTGGTGGAGAGCTGTTTTTTTTTTCAAATGCAGAATTTTATTTGTATTTTTCATTTCTTTTGTTTTCTTCTCTCCACTCCCAGTTATCACCACTGCACTATTAATTTCTAGTCCTCAGTGTGCCTCTGTCTAATTTTTCGTCCACAACTTGACAGAAAATGGTGAGACTCAGGGAGTGACATAAAAAGAATCAAGGACAGTTCTCTAGAGTGGAGTAGCAGCTTTATCTTTGTGGCACATGCAGAGGGATTTAAGCTCAGCCTCTGGAGCACTCTCAAGGCCCTGCATGCCAGGTCACATTCTTACTGAGCATGGTAAGAGGCAGAAAAGAGATGACACACATTTAAAAATATTTGGAATTAGAGCAAGAAATAGAACAATTAAACTGGAGCAAGTTAAAGTTTGGTTTGTCAGAATAGGCAAAAGAAGATGGTCAAAAATAAAATCTCCTGCGATTGGAAGTAATGAATATTTTGATAAATAAATTGATTGCATCTTCTGTTATAGTTAAATTCATTTTCACACAGTCTATTTAGATTTTGTTTGCAGTATAATGTACATCAGTACAGTTGCTGTGAGAGTGTGAATGTGGACTTTTAGCCTTTGTCTTTTGACACACCATATTCATTAAATATTCATAAAAATATCTCTTCAAGGATAGCTCAAAATGATCTTTGCCAGGCCACAAAAGTCTAATACCTCAGCACTCAACTCACCAGAACACACGCATGCACAAAGGAACACACAGTTGACTTCAAGGCAAATTCTTCCAAATATGGTACAGGCAAGAGAGTTTTTTTTTTTTTTTCTTAATCTGGTTTGATTTAGATGCTTAAACTTGGAAGCTGTTTAAAGCCTAAGTTCTAATGCTTTTCTCCTTATCCTTGTCATATGATCAAAGGGAGGAGTATTTCTTTCCGCACCAGAATCACTGATGTGGTGGTGCTCTGTAACAAGTATTAATTCTTCCTCAAATATATATCGTAACAACCGTCTAAGCAGAGAAATATCTAATCCAGCTTCTTAGGAGAGTGCAGAAGCTCATGCTTCCAGTTTCCTTCATCAAAATGTGTGATCCATTTGCATTCTTACTACCTCCCCCTTTACACATGCTTACAGTTCAGCTCATTGAGAACCATTAGCTCTCTGCTTTTGAAAATAGACCAGGCTCCTGCATGGTTACCATGGAAACCAGCTGAAAATTGACTGTAAAGAGGAGGTGCAATTTCTGTTTCTATTCAGTGAAGGACCAGCTTTTTCCATTCTTCACACAGTTCAGTAATCTGAAATTAAATGCCACAGATAGTTTTAATTTAACATTATTATTAGTATTGATATTATAATGATATTCTTACAGCAGAACATTTAATTTGACAATGTTTCTGTATTCTACATTGTGATATGTACGAATAGAAAAAATGGACGTGTTTATGTTTGGGTGTCTGAACTAAAGCATGTTACTCTTAGTGTAATATGTATTGATTTATTCAGGTGGAATAAAAAAAAAAACTCTCTCAACTGAGATTAGACAGGAACAGGCATGCATAGTGGATGAGAGGAGGATCAGGTCAGGATCAGGAAATTAGAAAAGTATGGTACGCTAAAAACCCCTCTCTTCACTGGCCCGCAAGAACAGGATAATCTGGCCCTGATAGCTGGATGCAAGTCCCTTAAATAGAGGCAGAAGCAGGTGGATAAGATAAGCGGAAACGAGCAACCGGCTGAGTTAGACAGGTGAATGGAATGAGCAATTACACCGGCCATCAGTTCCAAGATCATGACAACCAAGGTGAGCACTGATTTTCAGCTGATCCTATCTGAACTCCAGAATGTCGTCTCACCTTGTGCTCTTAACTGGATTTTAATTATAAGCATCTTGGAAACTTACACTATAGAACACATGAGTAAAAAAATAAAACTTTAAAACCTTACATTTTAAAGATTTACTGGTTTATTCCAAAGCCCTTGGACTAATAGGAAAGAGAAACTAGTAGTTTACTACTACTACTATTTGTAAAAATTATTTACAGTAGCATTTGCTTTTCTTCCATCAAATCATAATACTTAAAAATCTAAAGGACTGGAGCTTAAAACGAAAAAGAAAAATTAGGCCTACATTTTATTTATTTTTTCATTTTGGTTTTCAACCAATCTGCTCAAGGCAGGATGTTTTTAAGACCTCTTCTATGGACATGAGCAATTACTGTATGATAAAAATTGTTTGATCTCCGGGGAGCAGAAAAAAGGTTATTTGAATTACATCATGAAAAAAAACGTAACGTAAAAAACTCAACTGTTGGTTTACAGAACCAACATGTTTCATTTAACATGGAAAATACTGTTGTCTGTCTGAATGTTTGTGCCATAGCACAGAGAAGATAATAAAACTCAGAGATAATTACTGCATATGCACACATTAGGTTTACTTTTCTTTTTTAAAACCTAAAGCTGCTTTCTCTTGTTTAATAATAATAAAAACTATTTTGATTTGTTTTTCACCATTTTTCAAACAGTTCACTTTCCACGTTTTTAATTCCCTTTTGTAAAACATCATGTTTTTATAGTGTTGCATAATACACTATTAATTTAAATAGTATAGTTTTACCCAGTGGGCTCATGGGGAATACAGTATGCAGACATGTATTAGTCCATACAGCAGCACAGAGGCAGCAGTGCAGAGCAGAGGAGGAAGCCTGGTTGAGCAGCAGGATCACTACTGATCACAATCGTGCACCAACACAGCTCTGGATGGGCTGCCATGGCAACCATCTTCCACTGACCCAGTGATCGGCTGCCTTGTGTGTCAGTTTGGTAGCTGCTGAGCAAATGAATGTGTGGAGGATGCATGTGTGAGATTCAAACGGTGGTTTGTGTGAAAAAGAAAAGAGCTGAAAAAAACAGGGTAGTACTTGGAGTAGATCATTGCTAAGAGAGGCGATTATGGGTCGCATTGATTAGATTATTCTAAAATTAGTCTGAAGTACAATTTGCATATATATTTTTCTTTCTGATGTCTGCATCTTAGACTATATCTTAAATTATTTCAGAACATCTGGTTAATAATAGTTAATGAAAGTGTCACACATACAGTAAACTGGATATATGTAATACTTGCCATTGCCTCTATAAACTGTGGATAAGCATTTGACCTAATTGCAACATATATAAACTGTAGTTAATGTATTTTTTTTTTTTTTATGTGGCATACAGTATTTAGGTATGTTTTCAAAGGCTGTATTAAATACCCCTCTCGAAGATACTGTTCATTGACAAATGCGTTCCATAATTCACCAAGGGTTTTCTGAAGACATCCTGGATGACTTCCCTCGCAGTCTGTGTTAAATTTCCCTTTCCTGTCTGAGTTCTGGTCTTAGTCATTCTGTACCTCCCAAGACTAAAGCCTCCCATGATTTTTCTGAGCCATTTGTGCAAAAGTTTTACTTCAGCCCATCTGCCTTGGTCCTTTATGGTTACCGCAGAGATTACCATTGTATGAGACCACAGCTTCAGGGGTTTTTGCTAAGAAAGAAATTTATATTCCTGGGTCATTCTGATGATGATCCATTTATCAACTTAAATATTAACATTTTTATTCAAATGCTGTTTATGCTCAATATTTTTTGTTTAATTTGGTAAAAACAACGGCTACTCTTAAACCAATAGAGCACAAACTCTAGCTCAGTCGATCACTTTAAAACACATCTGGGGTCAATATGGAGCTCTCATCAAGGGTCATTGAAATGGGGACTTAAAAAGACTCCCCCAGAACCAAATGTTCCCTTCAGACTCACCACTGTCCTTAACCCTGTGAATAATAAACTACTACTGCAGCCCCACAGGGAGCATGAATCATCCCTGTATCATGTCTGCGTGTGGTCGTCTGGACATGTGTAGTGGTGTTTGCTGCTTAGCCCCAGGTGGAAATGTTTTTTTAGATAAAACATTCAAATGTAAAAAATCGTATGGTATCTGTTTTAAAAGAAAACAAAACTTAGTTTTCTTTCGATAGTATAATTGTTGTAGAGATTGCATTTGCTAAAGCTCTAGACAGCAAAAACCTCCCCACCAAAAAAATAAAATAAAATAAAAATGTAAACACAAACACAGTTATATATATAAAACATATGAACTTTATATGTTTATATAAACTAAGTTGTGCATGTAAACACTTCCCTCACCCACTGCGGGCGATCTCCCTTTCCTCCAAGCTTTCTGGGAGCTTGAGGGTTCTGCGCAGTATTTTTGCTTTTCCTAGAACTTCACTTAGGTAGACCAAGATGTCTGATGTATTTCCTGGTATCTGCTGTATCCATATACATGTATGTATGTGTATGTATGTATGTATGTATGTATGTATGTATGTATGTATGTATGTATATTAGGGTTGTCACGATACTAAACTTTTCAACTCGATACCGATACTAAGGAAAATATTCGGTACTCGATACCATTTTCGATACCACAAGGACAAAAACAAAGACTCCAAAATTCCACAGAAATATTTTCATTAATAAATAAAATACAAGAAATAAATATAATAAACAATAAGAACAATATTTTGAGGTAGTATGCTTACAAATAAAAAAGTCTAAAACTGAAAAGTGCGTAGAATTATTCAATCACACAGTGTTCAGAAAGTGCATTGTCCTCTATTCTGCACTTTAGATGAATGACTGCTTAGGTGCCACTGGTGGTGGCACTGTATCGATACTTTTAAAAACGAGTATTGTATATGTTTCAGTATCGATACTTT